>NC_068997.1:1930100-1933894 GCF_001194135.2 Octopus bimaculoides
TATATATATATACGCACGCCCATACACTCACATGGTATGTATGTATGTATGTATGTATGTATGTATGTGTGTCTGTATGTGTGTGGGTGTATGGCTGTCTCTGTAAATTGTCGTACTGGCAGATTTATACAGAGATAAACAAGACTCATTCCCCAGCCCATACATATATTGGCATTGGCAGTAAAAGATTATGTGCGCGTGCGTGTGTCTATGTTTGTGTGTGTTTGTGCTTGTATGTGTGTGTGTGTGTGTGTGTGTGTGCGCGCGCGCGTGTTTGTGTGCGTGTATGTCAGCCTTATAATTTATGGCATACAAATATTTCCATGTTTAGCAGGGTCCCTGTCATGTCTGTTTTCCCTGATGTATATACAAATCACGTGTAATCTCCGTAGTATTATTGTAATACAATAATACTACGCATACACACACGCACATACATGCAGACCCTACTACACACAAACACACATAGATATACACATGGGGAGAGAGAGGTAGATAGAGAGAGGGGATGAAAGAGAGGGAGATGCTGTCAGAAGGCCGGCTAAGCAGGCAGCTAGTCAGCTAGCTTGTTAGATAGACAGATAGACAAACAGACAGATAGATAGATAGATAGATAGATAGATAGATAGATAGATAGATAGATAGATACATACATACATACATACATACATACATACATACACACATACATACATACATGCATACATGCATACATACATACATACATACATACATACATAAGCATCCGTTTTGCTACCTGAACATTATACATGATCTGGCATATGAAACTCTGAGTAATGCAGTTGTGTTACTTATTCATTTACTCTAATTAATACATGTGTTTGTTTGTTTGTGTGTGTGTGTGTGTGTGTGTGTGTGTGCGCGCGTGTGTCCATGTGCTTGTATGCATGCGCGTGTGCGTATGTGCTCGTGTGAATATATGTGTGCGAGATGTGCAAAGAGAATACACTGAAATTTTTACCATTAGGCTATGATAAATTTTTTACAATAGAAAATGTTAGCTTTAGGTGCAAAATTCACACTAATCTTGTGGGAACGTATTCTGTCTTGGTTATGTTATAATGCAGTTTGCATCTCCTCTTATTGCTGTAAATTTCCCTTGTAAGTTATACAGACATGCCAATATTTGATACTTCTGTTGCTACCAGATCGCAAATTGTGATCTTATATGAAAATAGGTAGAGTTCCTATCATCTCACATTGAGAGGTTGTGTTCAGAGATGAATATTCGCTTAAATTATATGGCGGTTCTCTGGACACCAGGACGGTGTCTCTAGAGGAGTAGACCAAGGCATTTACAGAGAGCTAAAGAAAATTTCGTATGTGCGTTGGATCGTCATACATATATACATACATATAGATTGAAGTAAAAAGGAAAAGACAAAACGCTTGGCATCACTTGAAAGAAACATACACAGTCTCTTACAGCTGTTTCTAGAATAGCCAAGCTTGTGCGGCATCATATTGAGTAAGGATTCCATCTGAGTAAGAGAGATGTAAAATGAGGGAATATCACCAATCGATGATGGTATATTCCAATTTGTCAAAAATCAGGGGAAAATCAGAGTAAAGGAGGTATGAGTTATGTAGTATACCGATCGGATAAATAATAGAGTTATAGGTGAAATCCATTTGCAGTTTCAAATGAGAATGCTCAATGGTAATGCATGGCAAGGAATAATGGAAGCTCTGGGAAAGTGAGATTACTCATATCTACATCAAAACACGCATCCCAAAATAGACGCAGGTATTCCTATATATCAGCGTAAAAGGTTAAGGAAAGAAAGAAAAGGTGAAGTGGGAGAGAAAGGGAGTATGGAGAAAAGAGAAAAACGCGATACAGGGATTTAGGTGAATAGCAAGGTAAATAGAAAGGAGATATGAGGTTGTGGGTACTCAGGCTCAAACAGGCAGTGTTAGGGCTGACAGGTAAATGATTTTTAAGTAATTACTGTGTTTTGATGGATCTGATAAACACGCTGTCACATGTTGAGTTAATGATAGCAAAGTGTTCTAGACCCTCAAAATTTTGATGATGTCAAATTTACGGCTGAATCTAGATGCAATGAAGGCAAACATACTGTAAATCCCCTATGGTCGGCCATTAGGTAACGAACTCCTCGTGGAGATCGTAATCAATGGCGTGAGTATGAATAATGGGCCTTCATTTCATACTAACATACCAACAGTGTACTCCATACGAGACGATAGGCAAGGGGAATTCTGAGATGATACTGAACCAAACAACAAGAGCTTATGTTAGTCTTGTGGAAGACATTTTGTTGCAAGATGTTTATCTCAACTATGGCCGCCACCTGCTGTTAAATTAACTACGAAACACACAGCAATTAACAGTGTGACACCAACTACTAGGTTCAGCTGAAAAGTTCATTGGTCGACCAAGATGCTCTCCAAGAATCTGAACAATCTGTTTCTTTTTAACACAATCCTCCGTTTGGTCCACATATTTCTTCCACCGGTGCTGCAATGCTTGGATCCCATTCGTGAATAAGCTATCATCCTGTTGGTAAAAAATCCTGATGAAAACAAGACCCGTTTCGTCTGCTTTCCTGGGCACCTTTTCCTGATAAACTTTCGTAACTGCCTCAGGAAGTCGACATAGTATACACCATTGAATGTGTAGCCCTTTTGCATTCCAAACCTGAGACCATCAACTCCCCTGTAGATGAAACGAACTTGACCTTTGGAGCAGATAACGAAGATTGTCAAGTTCATGCTGCAGAATATTTTACACGGCCTCACGAGCTATGCTAACAACATTAGCTATTTGATTTATAGTCAATCGCCTATCATCCATCACCATGTGTTGAACATGATCCATGTTTTCCTCGGTGGTGTGAGTTGCAGGACGTCCAGATGTGGGGTGATCTTTAAGACTCCCTTGCCCACCTAAATTCAGCTGTCCTTGTGGCTAAGCCCTTTTGCTGCATGTACTTGATAATACCACAATGCCAAATTTTGTCAATTTCCAAAAGAAGTTTCTCCTAGTTACATCTGAAGTCTTTCTTGAACATTCAGATGTCATTTTATCTGGAAGGATACAATGCATTTATTAAAAAGAAGGGCTGATATTAATACCTGCAAGATTTCCCAGCTCCAGAATCATTCCTTCATAGTCTGCCTCCGAAGTTTTCAGCACATTTCCTTAGGTTGCTTCAAGGTAAAAGAGCCAACGAGAGAGTCTAAAAGGGGCTAATAGTTTTCTATTTCCTGAGGGAAGACGGGAATAATAAGAAATGACGCACACACAAACACACACATACGTACAACACGCACAGAGTGAAAGGGGGAGGAGGGAGAGGGAGAGGCAGCGATAGAGAGAGATGGGGGAAGAAGGAATGAGAGACAGAGATAGAGAGACGGACGAAGGAAGAAGAGGGGGACGAAGGACATGAAAAAGAGAGACACAAGGATAGAGAGAAAACAGTCGAAGAAATAATAAGCGATTTTCTCAGAAACGATTTTGTCATCAATGAAATGATATACTCTTCAGAGTATATTGCATTGGTTCTTTCTTTTACACACACGCATACACACACATACACACACGCTCGCTTTGTCGCGCACATACACGCCCGGCCGCATAAGTTCATAACCGTTTTTCCTTTTATCATCTCATTGTTCATATATATGTATACATATATATATGTACATACATACATAAAAACACATATACATACATACATAAAAATACATATACATATAGATATACATGCATACATATATATATTTCGCTTTGGCATATATATATA
>NC_068997.1:1933964-1937370 GCF_001194135.2 Octopus bimaculoides
ATACATAAATATATATATATATATATATATATATATATAATGTGTGTGTGTGTATATATAAGTGTGTGTGTGTGTGTGTGGTGTGTGTATACACATACACACATAGAGAGAGAGGCAGACAGACAGACAGGCATTCAGACAGACGTAGTAATGAGAGAAATATGCAGATATTGGTAAATGATAGATAGATAGATAGAGAGATAGATAGATAGATAGATAGATAGATAGATAGATAGATAGATAGATAGATAGATAGCATTTGTTTACGCTTTCTGATTTTCCTCTGATATACACAGGTAGAACACAATGTATTGTGTGATTCTTCAATAATTTAGAATTTAATTAATTTTTCCGCAACTTTATGCCGTTCAGGTATGAGAATGAATAAGTGCAATCGAATGCATCTGTTTAAGTATTTATCGATTTTTGTACGCAGTTACCTAGCAACCACCCATAACTATTGTCATCAATGATTAAAGCATTTTTGCCATCCAGTCAAAAATTCCACCATGTAAATTAAGACAGGTTTCGTTGAAATATTTTTTTCTTCGTCTTACATTTAATATTATATCCGGAATTGCATCGGAATATCCGTATAAGAGTTTCTTCTTCTCTTTCCACCTCCCCTTCTCTCTCCACTTCCTCCTTTTCTCCTCCCCCTCCCCTCGCCATTCTTCTTCTTCTTCTTCTTCTTCTTCTTCTTCTTCTTCTTCTTCTTCTTCTTCTTCTTCTTCACATTTTCCTCTCCTCTCATCCTTCATCTTTTCCTCCTGTCTTCGCCTTAGTACGCCTCCTCCTCCTTCTTTTCTTTCATATTCTGCTCCTCCTCCCACTTCTTCTCCTTCTCCCCTTCATCCCTTCCTCTTCATCTCCTCCTCTTCATCCCCTTCTCTTCATCCCTTCCTCTTCATCCCCTTCTCTTCATCTCCTCCTCTTCATCTCCGCCACTTCATCCCCTCTACGCCATCCCATCCTCTGCATCCCCTCCCCTTCACCCACTCCATTTCATCCCCTCTACATCGTCCCTTTCTCCTCATCCCCTCTTCTTAAATCCGTCCACTTCACTCCTCCTCTTCATTCTCCACTTCTTTCTTTTATCGTCATCCTCCTCTTTTTCTATGCTTTATCTTTTCCTTCTTGGTTTCCTTGTTTTCTTGTCCTTATTGATTCCCTTTTTTTCTACGTCTTCTTTTTCCTCTTTTTCTCCTTCCTTTTTTTCCACCTTCACAATGCTCCACTTTATCTTTCAAGCTTCTATCACAAAAGGAATCATGATTTGGAGCTGATAATATTCATTATGCTACCCACCACCTCCACATATATAGTCTTCTGCTTAACTGACAAGTCAACATTATCATCATCCTTATTATCATCATCCTTATTATTATTATTATTATTATTATTATTATTATTATTATTATTATTATTATTATTATTATTATTATTAAAAAAGTGATGAGCTGGCAGAATTGTTAGCACGCCGGGCGGACGTCTGCCGCAACGTTCTGAATACGAATTCTGCCGAGGTCAACATTGCCTTTCATCCTTTCGGGGTCGACTAAAGAAGTACCAGTTACGCACTGGTGTCGATGTAATCGACTTAATTCCTTACCCCAAATTTGAAGCCTTGTGCTTCCAGTAGAAACGATTATTATTATTATTATTATTATTACTATTATTATTATTATTATTATTGATGATGACACTTGTTTACTGGTTATGCTTCAAGAACCCTGCGAAGAATTCTTGCAGTTCCAAGCAATGCTGATTTTTGTAGGTGTTCGACCTTCACACTTGCACCGATCTCTTTCCGTCATGTTGGTAGCTGAGTGCCGATACTTCCAAGTGCAGCAATTACTATTGGTATCACGTTTATCTTCTTCATTGACCACAATCTTCGTATTTCCCACTTTAAATCGTCGTAGTTGCTTACTTTATTTCTCTCACATTGATCCTGTTGTCACTGGGGCATGCTATGTCGATAATCATACATGTTGTTTATTTTTTATTCACCACAACAATGTCCGGTTTCCGATGTCTGGTCTGGTGATCGGACTGGATCAATGCATCCAACAGGATTTTGCAGTTCTCATTTTCGGTGACTTCCTCAAGGGTTTGTCCATATCACCTATTATTATTATTATTATTATTATTATTATTATTATTATTATTATTATTATTATTATTATTATCATCATCATCATCATCATCATTATTATTTCTTTTCAAACAGGCGGCGAGCTGGTAGAATCGTTAGCACACCGGCTCAATGCTTAGCGGTATTTAGTCTGTCTTCCTGTTCTGGGTTCAAAAGACGCCGGGGTTGAATTTGCTTTTCCTCCTTTCGGGGTCGATAAATAAAGTATCAGTTACACACTGTGGTCAATGTAATCGACTGATGACCCCTCCCACAAAACTTCAGGCCTTATGCCTATAGTAAAAAAGGTTGTCCGTACATTAGAGAGATGTGGGATTGTGTGGAGCAGTTGTTGTCGCGTGTAAGACGAATTCAGCTGTCGACCGAGTGTACAGTGAAGATCGACGCACCACCTTCCCTTAACAGAGAAGGAAGGCAGATCTTACTCTGCTCAGTAGCTGTGGCAAAAGAGGCTGTGTGATGGTCCCGTCTGAAAAGTTTGAAGAGAAGCACATTCTTATCAGCTCGAGCCCTCATCAATTTCTTCAAATATCATTTGAAGAGGAAGCTAAGGGTAGAGAGGGAGGTGCTGCTTTCTAGTGTGTTTATCAAAAGATGGTCGACAGTGGCAAAATTGATGAGACTGAACGGATCTGCTCTGAATATGCTTTTCTAAGCAGGATGAAAGAAACTGGAAGAGAGCACTTTGCCATGGCTTGGAGATGGCAGAAAAGTCCAGGATTATTATGTGGACTGCCCCGCTATTGAGGATTTTATTCATTTATTTGTTTATTATTTACTTATCTTCTTTTATAATATATACTCTGTTATATCGTTTAACGTGACAGTATCTCCCTTTGGTTGATGCTAACCTCATATGTTTTTGTGTAATGTTTTGTTTTGTGAAGTAACCCGTCCTTCGATATGATCCTCCATGTCTTGGGCCAAGAAATCATCATCATCATTATTATTATTATTATTATTATTATTATTTTATGTTTGACTTTTGTTTTGCATTTGTACAAGTTGGATCCAAGTCTCACCCAGAGACCTCAAGAGACAACAAGTTAGAAGTTCATGTAGGTGTTATGCCTAGGGTACCATATATTTGGATTTGTACAGTTTTGTTCAAGTGAATGTTTAAGAAACCATAAGAAAATTATGTTTGCTTTAAAATTTGAGATCACATAGACAGTATTTTACGTAGGATATGGGCAGTTCCCATGAGCACTATCTTTTGGACTTCAGCCATTTTGGGGTTTCCTGGTT
>NC_068997.1:1937632-1942529 GCF_001194135.2 Octopus bimaculoides
TTATTATTATTATTATTATTATTATTATTATTATTATCATTATCATCATCATCATCATCATCATCATCATCATCATTATTATTATTATTATTATTATTATTATTATTATTATTATTATTATTATTATCATTATCATCATCATCATCATCATCATCATTATTATTATTATTATTATTGTTATTATTATTATTGTTGTTGTTGTTGTTGTTGTTATTATTGAGTGAGAGAGCAGTGCATGCCATCAAAGTGACACTGGGGTAAAATATACGAAACCCATCATACCCATCATTACTACCCGTCTGACAATGGTTACACCAGGCACATGCATCACAACCATATGTGTGCGACATGGTGATCTCATATCAAGATAAACAGCGCATGACCTCGCTTTGGTCGTTTCAGGTCAATAAGTTCTGATCTTGAGTAACTAAGATAAAGCCTTCGCTCTCTGCTTTTAGCCCCGAGCTCCGTAGCTACTGATGGATGTGCTTCTGGCCTATATCAGCTTGCTTACTACGGGCCACATATTTACCATGCAGAGGTTTTTGTTCCCACCTTTGCCATTGATTTCACCTTCTTTGCAACAACAATTGTCGCATTTCCATTATATCGTTCAACCTGGGTATTATGCAGGAACTCATTAAAAATTTGTTTGCCCTCCATCATAACAGAATGAAGCTTCTTACGTCTCTCGTCGTTTTCAACGGGTTTTAACATTCAATCGTTAGATGTTTCAAGATATTTGGTCAGTCCAATTGTGGTGTATTTTTAAGAAATTTCAAATTGGATCAAGCCTCGACCTCCCTGGGCACTGAGAAGGTAAAGACAATCTAGGTGGTGCATCTTATTTCTTTATTGCCCACAAGGGGCTAAACATAGAGGGGACAAACAAGAACAGACAAAGGGATTAAGTCGATTACATCGACCCCTGTGCGTAACTGGTACTTAATTTATCGACCCCGAAAGGATGAAAGTAAAGTCGACCTCGGCGGAATTTGAATTCAGAACGTAACGGCAGACGAAATACCGCTAAGCATTTCGCCCGGCGTGCTAACGTTTCTGCCAGCTCACCTGAGCATGGTCAGCACCGTTTTTGTTCAGTGGGGAAAATATCGTTCTGTTCCATAAAGGCGTATGTTTTCTCCATGATTACTATTATTATTATTATTATTATTATTATTATTATTATTATTATTATTATTATTATTGTATGACAAGTTAGCAGCTTATGGATTTTCCTGATAGACATCCTTATTTCCTTGATAATCCAGTTCAACACATTGAAATCATAAACAATAACTGGACCTGCTAAGGAATTCACAACACCTTGTTATGTGCATTTAACTCAGATTTTACGACTACTCGAACTCTCCTGTAACACTCTTTCCTCATCTTCCTTTTCATGCTTGCATGCTGAATGCCAGAGATCTAATTTATTCTGAGATATTTGTACGTTTATTCTTGCTCAAGTTCTTTTATAACTGTGTCAACATCTAAAACTACTGAATGTAAGGTCTTTAATTTCATTTTCTGGAAAGTCACTTTGGCACATTTATCAAGACCAAATTCCAGCTCGATGCTATCACTGAATACTTTCACAGTACGTAATGGTCCTTCAGGCTCATTATCATCTTTGCCATAGGTTTTTTTTTATATCATCCATGTAAAATAGATGGTTTATTTTGTTGTCGTCAATTTTGCACCCATATCCTGTTCTCTTAAGTTCACTTGTAGGGGGTATTAGGGCTATGCAAAAAATTAATGGTGAAAGTGAGTCATCTTGGAAAATGCCGCAGTTGATATTAATATTGTTTGTAGTAAGTACTCCATTAGAGTGATAGAATTGGATATTCGTATTCCACACTAACTTGTGCTTCAGGATGTTTGAAATTACAGGAGTAATTTTGAAGATATCCAGTGATTTGAAGATACATAAATGCGGTATGCTGTCAAAGGCGTTTTTATAATCAATCCATAGGGAACTGAGATTTCAGTTGATCTTTGCATCCATATGAGCATGGTCAGCACCGTTTTTGTTCAGTGGGGAAAATATCGTTCTGTTCCATAAAGGCGTATGTTTTCTCCATGATTACTATTATTATTATTATTATTATTATTATTATTATTGTTGTTGTTGTTGTTGTTGTTGTTGTTGTTGTTGTTGTTGCTGATGTTGTTGTTATTTAAGGTGGCGAGCTGGCAGAACCGTTGGCAGCCTGGTCAAGATGCTTAGCAGTATTTCGACCGTCGCTACATTCTGAATTCAAATTCCTCCGAGGTAAAGTTTGCTTTCATCCTTTCGGTGTCGATAAAATGAGTACCAGGTACGCAGTAGGGTCGGTGTAATCGATTAGCCCCCTAATTTCAGGCCTTGTCCCTGTAATAGAAAGGATTCTTCTTCTTCTTCTTCTTCTTCTTCTTCTTCTTCTTCTTCTTCTTCTTCTTCTTCTTCTTATTCTTATTATTATTATTATTCAGTGAGATAGCTGAGCATGCCATCAATTATAGTTGCGTGTGGCTAAAATGATAAAAAAAAATTGGCAGTTTCCGTTCTTTAAACGTTCGTGTTTCTCAAATCAGCAACACCAAACTTCACTTAAATGTAAGAAACTAATAGCTTTTTGATATCTAGATTCTAAGAAATACCTGAAGATTTCTGTTCTGATATGCAGCCTAAAATGACGCCACATTCGCCCTCATTCAATTCCATCTTCATTCACACAACCAATAATTGAATGAGTTTATTTTCAAAGTCCACATTTCTTTTAAACGCAGTTCAGGATCTTTTATGCTCGACTCTATAAAATAAATAACTCAGTTGTTATTCTTAGTATGCCAGGGACGAAACTAAAATAATCGACATCGATTTTGTAAAATCAAAGCCGGCCATCAGATGTGGTGTGCAACTATAGGAATTTGAAAGAAGCCATTAAATTAGGTAAACTACTTTGTGAACCCTCACTAAACTTTCGAATAACTCAATCAGAGAATCCTAAATAAGGTATTATTCAATATGATAATGACCAGTAGAGCGAAGAACGCACACAGTGAAAACACTTTGAATAGAATATCGATTGTTTGATTTTTAGGTACTTATGTCAATATTAGTGGAGACATTTTCAACCTCAATCTGGTGCCAAATAATAGAAAAGGATTAAATAGTTCGATATTCGATGTTATATGCTCGTTATTGTCACCTTTCCCTATTATTATGTACTTAGCTTAGGTCAGCTTGCTAGAATGTGGCAGCTTATTCAATAGCTGCATCAAGTTGTTTTCCCATTAAATATGCTAAGTATTAGTGGTGTGTTACATTTGAACAAGGCAACATGACAGACCTTTAGTGCAAGAAATTACAGAAGATGGTTACTTGAAATGCGTGGACTCTGGGATCTATCATCATTTGAAATCAAGTGGTAACAGTTTCTATTCTCTGCGCAGTTGTAGCATAAACTTCCTGTATCTTTTTTTTTTTTTTTGCGGAAAATGACACTGATTGACAGCGAAAGGAAGTAAATGTACACGAATAGCACCATGAAGCACCGAGTAAGAGGAGGAACGGCCTCACTGGCATAGAATCCTCAGTGATGAAACCGCTCAGCTACCTGTACTAATTAAGTATGGAAACTCACTCAGCTCTCACCTTAATGTCTTCACAAAGGAAGACAGAAGAAAGAGAGGAAGCATTGAAGAGAAGATAAGGAACGAAAGTGAGGCAAATGTTAGAAGGGATAAGAAAATAGATTCGAAATACAAAAATGCCACAGAGGAGAGTGGAAAGAAAACCTCCCTCACCAATAGACGTACAATGACACAAACGTGAACGCACAGACTCACACGCATACATACACATATATACATACACATATACATACACATATACATACACATATACATACACATATACATACACATATATACATACACACGCATACATACACATATGCAAATCATGTGATAAGTGGTGACGTTGTGTATGGCGTAATAATACAATGTGGAATTTTTACTCCTGTGTTGTAGTGTCTTGAAGGTGAATGATACAGAATTCGCAAACATAAAATCTGAGAAAGAATCATGTGCCAATGAAAGACACCTACATATGTGTATATTCGACCACAGACACACACACACACACACACACACACACACACACACATATATATATATATATAGGGATCACTGAATCATCGAAAGTAAACTAAAATAACTCATGCGCGTAATAAGTAAATCTATTTTAGTCAATTTATTTATTTTTAACTAGTTTAAATTATTCATTTATATTTGTTTACATCAATTTTTCATCGTGTGGTTCAATAGTAGAACTAACAAAATGGCTGACGAGTTCATCTACTGTTAAGGACGAAAAATATCTAGTGATTTAATCAATGATTCATTCCCGTATGAGCCAGAGTAACTAAACTGTTGACAGTAAACTCCATTCCTTGCTGTGTTCCTGGAGTATAACGAACTTTTAATATATGTGAAAATCACATTCATTTATCACGGCCAATCCTTCTAAGTATGTTCAAAAAAAAATTTCATTGTTCTCAAAATACAATCTAATATAAGTATTACGGTATATATATATATATATATATATATACCGTACTTTTGATGGCATGGGTATACTAGTACATAGTCGTCATTTTTACACTTCCGTTTACTTTTTTATTTATAATTTCAAACGTTGGAATGCGGCCATTCTAGAGCACCGACTCGATATATGAAGTCTGGTATTCATTTAATCGAGTAATGTAGAGTGATTGGCTGAATCCCGCGGTGTTACATCCCGCTGAAAACATGCTCACACGCGGCGAAACAACGTGAAATACAATTTAGAGAGCAAATTAAATCAATCAGTGAGTCCTTCTATTATTTTAAAGAGGAGAAAGGCAGC
>NC_068997.1:1947056-1961061 GCF_001194135.2 Octopus bimaculoides
TATATATATATATATATATATATTGTTGTGTCTGGGGAGAGTCAATTTTCTTTTAGTGCCTTATAATTTAACACTCACCGGTAAAATTTCCACTCAGTTACTTCGTTATTTTTCTAAAATTTTCCTGTTGCGTCTTGCAACCTTTTCAATGGTTGTTGACTGTGTCCGGTATTCAAGCTGCGTTCTATTTGTTTGTTTGTGCGCATGTGTGGGCAGTGCGTGTGCGCACACACATGTATGTATGTATGTATGTATGCATGTATGTATGCATGCATGTAAGTGTGTGTGCATGTATGTATGTGTATGTGCGTATAGACATATGTATGTACGTGTGTACGTTTGTGTGTATGAATTTTGTGTGTTTGTGTTTGTGTGTTTTTATGTGTGTGTGTGTGCTTCTGTCTCCTTGTGCGTGCATGTCCGTGTGTGTGTGTGTGTATGGGTTTTTACGACTATGTACTGTGTCGATATGTATGGATGTGTATCTCTATATGTATAGATGTGTGTCTCCATACGTGTCCTTGTGTGAAGTAAAGTGTGTGTGTATATGGTCATGTGTTTCAGTCTTCCTTTGCGTATGTGTGTATGTGTGATTGTCTGTTCATCTTACCTATGTACCTATCCGTCTGTATGTCTATCTGTTTATTTTCATATCCATTTGGCTACATACATGTGCATATAAATACACATACACACACACACATACATACATCTTCATAACAGCCCACTAACTATTCTACCTGTGTATAAATATAAACTTTGGGTATGGGGGGGTATGATTAAGTACTACGTATATTTCCTATTTAGTACTGGGGATGTTTCCTTTATGAGGACGTACTACTGTTATTTGTCTGTATTTGGGTCCTTCGGGTACTTGGATAAAATGCGGTTGTCAAGTTTACCCAGGTTGCCTCCCTGTTGGTCATTGGCATGTTGGTAGAGTATTGTTGTTGTTGTTGGCATCTTTTGTCTAGGGAGACAATGGAGTTGTGCATAAACTATTCCAGTCTGGTTTTTACATTTCATGTCCTCTCCAGTTTTGCACAGGCCTGGAATAGATGTAAGAAAATCCTCGGTAGCCCAATCGTCAGGATCCCTCTCTCGACATTGCTAACGTAGTCCAAAGGTGTGCAGAGCATTACGTTTGGCACCAGCACCAGCTAGGTTGCAGGAGCTGCCTGAAGCGTGTCGAGTCAAACACTAAACCGCATACGAGGCCCCACTCCGGATTTCTTCGAAGGTTGTCTCCTTTCCGTAACCATGGAAAAGGGCCCATACTGGATACTGTCAGCCGCACCCAGCTGAGCCCGGAACTCGTGTCAGGCAGGGTCGTCACTCCCTAAAGTAGTGACGAAAATCGCTACCCACTACCTAGAGTATGGAGGACTATATTTTGTCGTCATATTGTCTCAAAAGTTCATTTAGACTTTCCACTATACTCTAAGATGTCTCACCTATGTATGTCATGTTCATATTTTTACAAGCACCTTCTATGCATCTTATGCTGTAGACTACATTTCTGGTTCTACAGTTAATGCCATGGCTAATCCTACATACAATGCAGTTATCATTGGTGCATATGGTATTCTCAAAGGGGTACGTCCTACATAGTTGTGATCTGATGGAGTTCCTTGGCTTTTCAACAGTCTTGATGTTGAGTTTGATCTTCTTCATAGCTTTCCTAAATCTACGGGCTAGTTCTCCATGGGCTGTGGCCTCTACAAACATCACTCCTTGATATGTGTCGGTTTTATACCACGTATTCACCCTGTTTGCTTTGTTACAAGCTCTTTGTATCCTATTCCAATCTTTGGTTTCATTACATATGTAATCTAACTTCTTTATAGCACTCCTGTATACTCGAACCCTATCTTTCTGATCATATCCAGAGAATTGCATGCAGTGCATGAAGTTCTGTACAAGTTTCTTCGTTTAATAGGGTTTGTATAGTGGGGACACGTTATTCAGTATCCTAAGTAAGTCTGCTATCAGTATGTTTATTTTCACGTTGTGTGACAAAGCAGAGTTCTTGTGATCAACATATTTCGAAGCTATGGATTTCATGTAGTAGGAGTAGAGGAGCTGCACTCTGTTCACGGTCTCTAACCAAAGTTCAGTAGCAATGAGGAGGAGGAGTCTATGGTATTCTCAAAGGGGTACGTCCTACATAGTTGCGAGGTGTCTAGTGGGGTAATCTACAGTTACCTTGATACTTTGGTGGATGGAGTTAGCTACTTGCTGGATGCTCTCCATTATGCTCCTTTTAGTTTCTGCATTACCGTTACTAGGATATTAATATCAGCTACATACCTACTGTAAAGTAGAAGAGTTGCGAACTGTTCTGCTAAGGATTGCTTAAGATTTCTGTCCCACCAGGTCATGAAGAGGCCGGCCACATCTCCAGTTACACCGATACCAATGGCTGCAGCTTGAACCTGCATGTATAGTTAGTTTCTTGTTAAACTTTACTATGTGGTTCTTCAAGGTGGTTCTTATGCTAGCCCCTATTGCATGTGCAATCATTCCTTTCCCCTGATTGTTGTTCTCAGTCTCTTGGGTGAGGACACTATGCAATGTGGCCAGCGCTTTGCGGTACGAAAGAGAATGACTCTCCCCAGACACAACAAAATATGCTTCAACACACGAACTCACACAAAGAATCTTGCAGACCAAATCCCCAAAGGAAATATATATATATATATATATATATTACTCTTTTACTTGTTTCAGTCATTTGACTGCGGCCATGCTGGAGCAACGCTTTTAGTCGAGCAAATCGACCCCAGGAATTATTGTTTGTAAGCCTAGTACTTATTCTATGGGTCTCTAGGGCCGAACCGCTAAGTTACGGGTACGTAAACACACCAGCATCGGTTGTCAAGCGATGCTGGAGGGACAAACACAGACACACAAACACACACACACACACACACACACACGCGCACATACACACACACACACACATATATATATATATATGTGTGTGTGTGTGTCTGTATATGTATATATATGTATGTATACATTTATCTAAATATATATATATATATCTAAGGAGAGAAAATGAGTGAATGAGAGAGTGATAAGTATATGTGTGTGTGTGTGTGTGTGTGAGTGTGCGCGCGCGCGTGCGTGCGTGCTCGTGCGTGTGAACATCTGAGGCGTGAAGTGATTGAGCTGACACCACCCCTTACCCTATCTGTAAGCACACTACGTGTTATTTCAATTTTTCTTACGAAGTTCGTTGTTGTAATTCACTTGCCCTTTAGTAGGAAGTTTTCTCAATGATTATTATTTAAATGGGTTTGTGTTGTTGAATAAATATTATTTCATTGTCTACTTGTTTTCGATTTACTCTGTACAATCGATAATGAACATGCTCAAAATTACAGATCAAGTTAATACATATGTTAAAAACAAATCGATATCGTAATAACATACCGTCTCTGTTGATATTTCATTTTGTAACAATTGATTTATATGAATTGCTTGTTGTTACTGCTTCTCTGATATAATTGATCAATGTCGTACCTGATACGATTTCCCGCTCTTTCATTCAGACCTGTTATATCAAGTTCTGTAAAAGTCAGATGTTGAAAACAGCAGTGTTGAGATTGTTTGAAAATTGGTGTAAAATCGAAGAGAATTTCAATGTTAAATTCCTTACTTAAGTCATATATCACTTGAGCCTTGCGCACATCTTATATAAGCTCTCTGGAGAAGGGCACATTTCATTATGACTCCTTAAACATCTAAACGTCAAACAATGAGATACTAGGTATTTAACTCCGTAATCAGCTTATATAGTTACAATGTTTATATTTGCACAATAAGGCAGCGTGCTGGCAGAATCTGTTGTACGCCCGGCAAAATGCTTGGCATTTCGTCCGTCTTTTCGATCTGAGTTTGAATACGAGTGAGGTCGACTTTGCCTTTCATCCCTTCGGGTTCGATTAAGTAAGTAGCAGTTGGGCACCGAGGGTCGATGAAATCGACCCATCCCCTCCTCGAATTGGTTGGTTTTATTCCAAGATTTGAAACCAATATTTATATACGCACTACGGTTTTAGCTTCTCAAGATTTGACGTCTGTCATTTCAAAAGTATACGTTTTCAATTTTTTTTTTATATATTCATTATATTTCGTCTAGTTTCTTTTTCCGTCGTCTGCAGGTATCCTGTTTCTGGATTGAGATATTATCAGAGATTGGAAATGAACTAGAAAGCATCATTTCTAAAATACATTTAGCAATACTTCTATGCCCTGAAATAGGATAAGGACCCGAGATTAAGCTTAGAGCAACGTCACGTTACCGTGAATATCAGAAGTATACACTCAAAGGGTGAGGTTAACATTATCATAATGCGTGTATCTTTTATCTTTTACTAGTTTCAGTCATTAAGCTGCGGCCATATTGGGGCACCGCCTCGAAGAAAATTTGTAGTTGAATTAATCGAGCCCACTACGTTTTTTTTTTCATTTTCTTAATCCTGGTATTTATTTTAACGGCCTCTTTTGCTGAACCGCTAGATGCGGGAACATAAATACACCAACACCGGTTGTCACGTGGTAGTGGTGTACAAACACAGAAACACATAAATACGACAAGGTTCTTTCTATTTCCGTCTGCTAGCTCCATTCACGAGGCTTTGGTCGACCGGAGGCAATAGTAAAAGACACGTGCCCAAGGTGCCACTCAGTGGGACTGAACATAGAAACATGTGGCTGGTAAGCAAAGTTTTTACCTCACGCTCACGCCTGCACCGCCGGATTTGCTTTCAATTATATTTATCTAAAACAAAAAGATCCTATATGCGCATAGGCGTATAGGCGTATAAGAAGCTTGCTTCTCAACCACATGGTTCCAGGTTCAGTCTCACTACGCGGAAACTTGGGCCGACCAAAGCATTGTGAGTGGATTTGGTAGGCGGAAACTGGAAGAAAACTGTTGTTAATGTATGTATATTTATGTGTATGTGTCTGTTGTCACTTGACAGCAGATGTTGGTGTGTTTATGTCCCCGTAACTACGGCAAATGAGACCCATAGAATAAGTACTAGGATTACAGAGAATAACGACTGAAAGATGTAAAAGAATAAAAGAATAAGTATAAACGCGGAAATGTATGTGTGGGTACGAGGGAAGTGGATTACATCGATACATCGATTTTAGTATTTCCCTAGTACTTTATTTTATCGATCTCGGGAGGATGAAAGGCAAGTTGACCCAGCAGAATTTTAACTTTAGAAAGCAAAGGATAACAATTAAATATCACAATGTATTTTAATCTGACACATCTGCGATACTTATAATCCACCATCGTTATCCGATATGAAATTTGTTACAAAAATTGCAACTTGCAACAGATTAGTAGAATCGGTGGAAAGTCGAACAATATACAAGGGTTTCTACATTTTACGTTCTGAGTTCAAATCTAGCCGATGTCAACTTCTTTTTCATCACTCAGGGATCAATAACATAAAGTTCCAGTCAGGGACGATGTTGTCAATTAATCTCCTTCACCTGAAATTTACTGGTCATGTACCTAAAATCAGGAGCAATTATCTTCACTGAATCATTAGTTCCGCCTTTTTTAGGTTCTGAGTTCAAACTCTGCCGACGTTAAATCCGACTTTCATTTATTTTTGATCAAATAAAGTACCAGTTAAATATCGGGGCCTACTTAATCGAGTGACTCCTTATTGAGAAAATGGTGACCTCATACTTAGGCTAATAACAATTTTTTTATTTGGACTGGTGGATATGAGTTTGTGGCTTGGAACGTTAGATGCCTTGTACATTTATTTATACACCAAGCAAAGAGGCTCCTTGCAGAGTGAAGAAATTCCCCTCTCTATCCATCATCTTCAACTGCCACTTAAACTTCTTGCAACTACCCTGCAATTTGGAAAATAACAATTCTGTGATAATTCCAAATTGCTTGATCCTACACATTTACGTTCAATTTCTCTGTAGCGTTCTTCTAAAATTCCCTTCTGTAGTAATTGGAAAGATAACATATTACAATACCAACATTCAGCTAACATGTCGTCTGCTTTCAAAAGCATTTCGTCAATATCTGCAACATAATTCGTATGACTCTGTACCTTTACTCACTCGTTTGTCTACCTCTTTCTTGTCGAAATTACATCTGTCAACATCTGCTTGTAAGTGTAAGACTCGGCCGATTTTCGCCAATTTCCTTGTTATTCTAACTACCATCTCAAGACTTTCTTTTGTCCGTTAGATTATTTCCGTACTTTACCTAACGATAAAGACGTTCTTGAATTATTTATATCATTCAGTTGGATTTTAATATTCTTTTTACCCTTCAGAAGTATTCTCTCTTGATGTTGGCTTTCGTTAGCCCACCCTTTATATCATCAGCTTCCAGAACTTTCAGATATATCTTCATCATCGTCCTCCTTATCATCATTGTCATTTTCATCGTCATCGACGTCGTCGTTATCATCATCAGCATCACCATCATCAACCACAAATACGTTCTGAGATCAAATTCAGCTTCAATCTTATTCTGTCCGTTTAATTTCGAATTAAGGATCAGTCTCTTTTATCTGCTTCATGACCTCTCCTAACGGTATCGATAGCCCGTCCATACATTTGATTTTGCTTCTCTCCAAGACTAACACACCACACTTTCTCAGTCCGAACTCCATTCCGATAACAGCACTGAAAGTATCAACGAGGAAATTGACTTGGGATTCATCTTTACCATAAAGTTTCAGGTCATCCATGAATAACAAATGTTTGAATTTTTGTTGGCGGCTTTTGCTTTCCTCAGAATCAGTTTTAGTGGTATCAAGCACAGTACAAATATCAGTGGGGACAGGCAGTTCCCCTTGAAGATGCCCCTCCTGATTTCTATTGTCCCTAAACTTCTTCCGTATGCTGTCAAGTCCGTCCTCCAATTCGCTATACTTTTTCCAAGCAATCGTTCAACATTCGATGCAATACCAAATAGGTTCATACATTCCATAATCTAAGAGTTGGGATCGTATCGTACGCCTTACGATAGTCGATCCATGTCACGGCTAAGTCACTTTCCCTCCTCTTGCAGTCACTAAGTACAGTTTTATCTATCAAGAGTTGATCCTTGGTGCCTCTGCACTTACGCTTGCAACCTTTCTGTTCATGTGGCAGGACTCCATTTTTTCCAAATGTTCGTACATTGACTCTGCGAGTATTCCAGTCAATAATTTCCACATTATTATTATTATTATTATTATTATTATTATTATTATTATTATTATTATTATTATTATTATCATTATTATTATTATCATTATTATTATTATTATTATTATTATCTTCATCATTATAATGCATGCTGTCATTGTGACACTGGGGTAAAGTATATGAAGCCCAATATCCACATCATGATGACACGTCTGATAAGGGTACACCACGCACATGCATCACAACCACATGTGCGCAACATGGTGGTCTCATATCAAGATAAACAGCGCACGGCCTGGCAAGTGGGGCCCAGTTAAAATTTCTTTTTCAGATGAAGTAGGCCAACTAGTTCAAAATGTCCCTGAATAATAGTTGTTTAAGGATGTTGAACGAAGCACTCATGATTCCAGAGGTGAATTGCCCAAACCCCAAAAGAATTCCTTTCAACACAGGACTATAATGCTCCTCCACTACTTCTGCTCATGATCAGAGATGATACATTTATCGTCAGACACTAAGGGACCCACTCAACTGGTTCAGATCAAACAAATGACAAACAAATCTCTGGTATTGAGCAGAATATTTGTTGTATTTGTTTAAACCAAGACTAAACACTATACATGATAACACTTCCAATCAGTTAAGATTAGAAGCTATGAGAGCCACGGCATGTTACTGTAGCACTGCATTTATTATTGTTATATGATTCAATTTTGCTTTGTATATGTACAAGTTGAATCCAAGTCTCACTCAGAGACCTCAAAAGACAAGAAATTCAAGTTGGTGTTATGCATAGGGTACCATATATTTGGTTTTGCATCATCATCATCATTATGATTGTTATTTCTCTACTTCTATTATACATCCCCTTTTATAACCTTTAATGTGGCAGTATCTCCCCTTGATTGACGTTAACCCCACATGTTTTTGTTTTTGTAATTTTTTTTTATTGTACTGTAACTCGTCCTTCGATATTGTCCTTCATATCTTGGGCCCTTGTGGCGAATGAAAGAAATCAGTATTATTATTATTATTATTACCATTATTATTATTATTATTATTATTATTATTATTATTAATATTATTACTGTCATTGTTATTCTATGTTGTTACCTGCTGTTGCTCTTACTGTTATGACTGCAATTGCATAATGTGGCCGTTGTGGTGGAGTGCTTGAACTATGCGAGTAACTCAGTAAATATTGTGTAATACATTGTCACGTACTTTAGCGGTTTAGGTTCAAACATTCATTCTCATTGCATCGTTCGGGGATTTTTATATAATATGTACGAGGTGACAATGATGTTAACAATACTCTAGAGTGTTTGAACTTGTTATAATTTGAGGAAACATATGATGAATACATGGCGAATGGTTGTGTGGTTGAAGTAGTGAAGTGCAAGACTAAATACATATTAATATTTACTTTGGTAACTAAAATCTTCACGAGTGGAATTGTGCTGTTCATAAAACTGAACGTGATGTAACCAGAAATGCGAAGTGTAAACTGAGTTTAACTCAGTTCAATGTAAGTTTCTCTTTCCCATGTTTCACACGTTTCGTTTTATGTCAAACTGAGTAAAAGTTATGAATGAACATCGTCATATATTAAAAGTGTTTTTATGTGTCAAGCAGAAAAGAGGAGGAAACATTCAAGAATTATTTGCAATTAAACTGCCTATATTTGAATTTATTTTCCAAAACATTGCCTTTCACAATATAGAAACATTTCTCATGACTCCAGCAGACAAATTGGAAAAGGAGTTCCTTCGGAGGATGGCAAGGTAGATGTGTTTGTATGTCATAAACTCAATATGATAAAGTATTTCCTGTGATATAATTGACGATACAGCACTAACATCTGTTCCGTCAGCAGAACGACAATGAAACACACATTTATGTTCTGACAGCATAAGGATGATGAAAGATAAGTATTTTCTATGATGTCATAACAACAACGATTTGTGAATATCGTCTCCAATGTGATATACTAAGTGAGGTACAGATATTTGCTTTGATTTCAAAGCAATGATCAGAGAAATATATTTGTTCAGTTTCCATGAACATGACTCGATATGCAATACATAATTTACGATATCATAGCACCAATGAGATATACATATTAGTTCTGACGTCATTATAACAATGAGGCATAAATAATACTTATGATGTCATAATAATAATCAGACGTAAATACTCGCTGATAATGATAATAAAACATGCTAAGTAGTTCAAATGCCATAGAAAATAAGACATGCTTTAGTTCTGATGTCATAATAACAATACCTTACTTCTGATATCATAATAACAATGAATATTAGCTATGATGTCATAAAGACAATAAGACGTACATTCATTATGATTTCATAATAAAACCCAGACATATTTTGTTTTGTCTTTCAATTTTAACTGAAAGACAGTCGAGGAAAAAGGAAAATATTTAAATATTTCAGTGTAGACAAATAAATATTAATTTATTGAAATTTTATGGCCGTCAAAACAAGATACTGAAGATTGTATGTAGATTTGTGTGTTTATGTGTGTATATGTGTGTATATGTGTCATCTATCTTTGTGCACACGTCTGTTCATATGTATGCGTGTGTCTGTGTCTATGTGAATTTATATATACTTTTTGTGTGTATTTATGAGTTTTCTGTGTATGTTTGTGTTTGTATGTGTGTGTATATGTATGTGTGTGTGTGTGTGTGTGTGTGTGTGTGTGTGTGATTGTATTGCAGACATGTGTTTGTGTTTGTGTTTGTATATATACATGCCTGTGCATATGTGTGTGTTGTATGCGCTGTGTGTGAAATGTATGTAAATATTTTCCAGACGTTTTATTTTTTTTAGTAGAAAGATTAACAAAAAGACAACATTGATTAGAAAAATGATTTTAAACCATTTAATTGTGATTTTCATCTATTAAACATTTGATCTTCTAGAAATTTATATATTTAACTTGTTACTATCGCCACACGTGATCTATATTTCAGGCTATTGGTGTTGTTGTTCAACCCCAGGCCAACCCTGATCATGTAGGCCTATGATCAAAGATGTTCGAGGCATGACCATTTATTCGAGCATCTAATAAAGACGTCTTTCTCCTAAAATGGCGTCAAGTTTGGAGATTCCTTGATTCTTCAGATTGTGTCCTTTTATCATATGGAACTGTAGACAGCTGCCAATTGGTAATTGTGATACATCTAGAGCTCGCGGAAACTTTAATAAATGAATGATTTATGTGGTTTGATGTTTGCTATACTTGTATTTGCCTATTGTTGATGCTGGTTTACTCGCAATGGCACTGCTATTCTTTGACTAGTTTCTAGAAATTGTTGCTGCAGTCGTTACTACCACAGGTAATGCTACCATTAATAATATAACTGTTGTAATGTCAGCGGCAGCACTGACCCATACTATCTTAGCTTCTTTTATGAACAAAAGGTTGGAAGAGGTTAGGCAGGCATTATCACATATTTGGGACCTGGACATTTTATTCCACACCAAAACAGACACTTAGATACAGTTTAGTCGGAAAATCACGTCTGGAATCTTGTTTAGGCTTTCTGGTTTCACATGGATCAGCAAATACCGTGGGTTCTTTTTGCCTTTACCCTTTTACATGCAAGACTTCACTATCTCTCTTTCAATACATAGCATCAAACACCAGAGGTCCAATTCTGGTGATACATCCACTCAGCGATCTGTGCACACCCACATGAAGGGAAATTTATTACCCTTACATGGGGTAGTGGAGTGCACCGGCACTATCCCGTATCAACATTTCTGTACATTTTTTCCCCAAATCCTGTTAGGTGCAGACAAATTACAGATATCAATTGAAGGAGCGGGGACAGATCTTTTATAATATATATTAGCTCATAATAATTTATGTCTATTATCATTATAGAATAATTACTTGAAATGCATATTATAAACAGAAGTGTAATTAAAGAGGGGTATAATTTAGATTAAACTGAACAACCCTCAAAATATACAGGTGGGAAACCACTATCCGGCTCAGATCAGGACTGCCAACAACTCTGACCATCTCTTTTCTCGAAATGAATTTCACGAAGCTCTTTATCTCCCAAAATGTCAGTGAATAATTGTGCTGTTCTATATTTAAGAGATGAGGAATTATGTACATTATTTACATTCGACGGATGTTTGTCCTCATCTTGTTTGTTGTTAACACAACGTTTAGGCTGATGTACCCTCCAGCCTTCTTAAGGTGTCTTGGGGAAATTTCCAACCTGGGTCCTCATTCCCAGGGTATTTTCGATCTCATTATTATTAGAGACAGGGATCAGTAACTGATGTCGTTGATGGCCATTGTATTTCCTTTTCCTAAATACTAGGTTTAACCAGAATGGGTGGGTAAGGAACCCTTAATATTTCAGCTGCACTTTCGGAATGCTAAGCAACACAGACTGATCCATGTGGTACACTCCGCGCAGATGAATTGATTTTACCAGAGCACAATTGACAAAGCTCTTTCAGCTCTTCTTTTGGGGAATAGAGACTAAGAAAACTCCATTTTCTAGGAGACAAACTGACATTTTTTTTTCTTTGCTCGCTCGATGGGAGGATTAAATACTATTTTATGAAATATAACTCACCCATTTGCCTCCTTATCTGGAAAACGTTTGCGTATCAGGTAGTCTGGGTTGTTTAAAATGTTAGCCAAGGAGCTTCTGAAATGGAAAGTGAAAGAAATATTTTCCTATAACAATAAGTATTTCTACATAACTGTTTTCTTGTTGACAATATTTCCATTTAAAAACTCAAATTAATTGCTAAAATATTAATGTTTTCCTTTTGTTCATGTTCAACATTAATTTGTTGGTTAGATAATTTTTTTCTTATTTGGTTTCGTCTGTGAAATGCGTTATTTTCTTCATTTCTTAAATGTTTTAAGAAGAGGGAGTGTTTTGCATAATATACATAGTCATTTTTCTCAGTGTGCGTAGACACGAAATAGAAATTTTGTCCAAAAACAGAAATCACTTAATATTTTCCTTGTAGAACCCTATTGGTGGAATCTAATCTTTCATAATCTATCAGTATGCGTGTAGCTTTAGTAAGGCTTCTATTTCTCCTATTAAAACATCATTTGGAAAGAAAGTGTGACTAGGTCAGCAGTGAATGATAATAGCAATGCTGATTATGATAATAGTAAAAGTAATAATGAAAATAATGGCAAAAAACAAAAAGAAAACAGAATGGTTACAATTCACATCAACATTGCTCACATAATCATAGGCAAACAAAATGAGACACACATTGCAAAGATATTGATCAACTATGAAAGATGAGATAAAAGTCATCATATTTAATATTGGTTTTAAGTTATCGTCTCCCTGAGAACAGCGAACCATGAAAGAGAAATATGCAGACACACATTACGCACACATACGTGAGCGCGCACATCTACACACACACACACACACACACACACACACACACACACACACACACACACACACACACACACACACACACACACACACACACACATCTATGTCTATAAAGGTGCACATTCTCATCAATCTCAGAGTATGTCTACGTTATTATTTATTCACCACTATCAGAAGCTATCTACTAGATAGTCTTTTAACAAATACTTTTCTCTCTCCTCTCCTCCTCTCTCTCCCCCTTCCTATCTGTATACACACTCACATACACACACCAACGCACACGTCACCACCCTAAAGTCATTCACCACCCATTCTGTACAGTAAGTCATCAATAAGAAATATATTAATTTAATATGTTCATAAAACTTACCCAAATTCAACATGGCCCCGTCACTTTGTCCTTTCTGTATGTAATATTTATAGCTGATTTAACAATGTAGGTTGTCAGCTATCATAATTAGTCTGTCTCCTACTTAATGACAATCTAATTACATGTAATATCTTAAAATGAAACGACTTAAACCTATCATATTGTCATTTCATAACCTATTCATATCTACTGTATCAAATACTGTAGTTAGTTCTTGAACAAGGAGAAAATTGCCAGCTTCGTCTCTATACATACATATATAGTATCGTCTGACGTATATTTAGATATTTAACTGTGGACACATTTGAATTAGCTCCACCTCAAGACGTAGATTACTCTTACGATATAAACATACATACACACACACACACACCACACAAACACACACACACATGCGCACACATTACATTTTTGGCTTATGCATTGCAAGACTAATAGCCTAATACAGAACTCAATATACATATGCTTCAGAAGGAAGCGTTAGTCGAGTACAGAGCGATAACAAGGAGTGGGACAAACCCACACACTCGACTGAAAAACCGCACAGTGAGATGGAACACTAGGCCTCTTTAATACGAAACGATGTTAATCATCCGATCGTGCAGTATACACACTAACACATAGAGATGCGCGCGCACACACAAACACATACAAACACACAAACACACTCACAAGCACACACATACACAAAGGCATGCACGCATACACTTGTATAAAGACCAAGAAACTTGCTGTAAAATTTATTTTGAAAAGTCCTCATAAATGGATGAAAGCACTAATAAAGAATTATTCAACATTCTGACTGCCTCCATTTTCTTACTATACAATATTTGTATATCTCTTTAAACACATACACAAACACACTCTCTCCCTCTCTCAATGTGTGTGTCTGTGTGTGTGTGTGTGTGTGTGTGTGTGTGTGTGTGTGGATAGATGGAGAGATACATGGATGGATGGATGGATAGTTAGCTTGCCGGACAGATGTATATATACACATACACACACACACATACACACAC
>NC_068997.1:1961134-1966550 GCF_001194135.2 Octopus bimaculoides
TATATATATATATATATATGTATGTATGTATGTATGTATGTATGTATTATGTATATGCATGTATATATATATGTGTGTGTCTGTGTGTGTGTGTACTTGCGTGAGAGTATGTATTTCAATTTAATCTGTAACGATTTGATTCTATTTTCATCTTCAACTGCAATGAAGTCTACTTAATCTATTTACTTACATAATTACAAAATGTCTGTTGAAGAAAATAACTCAAGTAGATGTTGGGTTACTGAATGACGTATACCATGAATTGTAAGTTATTCATAATTTAGCTCTCTTCCCACGAAGAAGATCACAATAAAATGTTAACACTAACAGTCAATCTCCGAAGGATGTGAACACGTAAATATTATATTAAGTTTTAGTCATTTCACGTCTTCTCTTGTGTTTTGTTTTTTAAACAAACAATACAAAACATCTTTGTGTGCGAGCCTTCGGGAGTAGATGTGTGTGTATGTGTGTGTTGTGTGTTTATGTATGTGTATCTGTGTGTGTGTGTGTGTGTGTGTGTATGTTTGCGTGCGTATATCTGTGAACACTGTATGGTTTAGATCAATTCACATTAGCGCGTTCCAGGGATCTATTTCATTGTGTGGATTTTAAGCCAAATGTCATCCCTATATCTTCGGGGTCGCCCAAGTCTTTTGAGTGAAACTTCAAGGAAACCGATTGTAGGTGTATTTCAAAGGAACAATCCTGTTTTACTGTGTCACACCGATTCTACTTGATAATTACATCAAGAATACACGCCTCTGTGGAGTACTCGGCCACCCACACACCAACTCAACAAATAGGCACTTCAGTTTATTTATTATCTGAATAGTCATCCTCGAAACCGTCATCAGTATGCGCATTTCTCGGTATAGTATGATTATGCGCCATGAATATTAATTACATTTATTAAACTTTCGCTATTCATAAATGAATTTACATTTAAATATATTTTCTTTACTTATATTATTTATTTAACTTTTGAATATTTTTTCCATTTCTTGATAAAATATAATTTTCATTCTAAAACTCTTTTATTATTCCCACCTGAACGTGAAAACTTGTCTATTAATTAATTTGCGGTGAAGTGTTGAAAGTATTAGAGTGTTGGATAAGAATCTACATAGTATTTACTAGCAGCGAGCTGAGTTCGAGTCACGCAATGATCGATTTGGGACGTTGATAGAAAGAATAATGTCCCGTGTTTGTAGTTTGTTCTCGGTTTTTACACTGGAGTGAACCTGTGCTGCAAAGGTCAAGCCTTATCAAAATGTGTCGTCTTTACTCGATCATAGGATTACATTAATTATGTATGTGCCTTGGGAATACTCTGTCATTAATATGTCTATTGCATAAACAAAACTCCGTCAAAATCGGAAGAGAATCCACCTTATATATATATGTTAATAACATTTGTTTTTATTGTGTAACAAGACGATGAATAATGTATGGAAAGCCAGCTTCTTCGAATGGGTATCAGTTTCTACTTCTATAATTTATTTTATAATCTATCATATATCATCCACATTGGGATCAATAACATCACTGGTCCCATGCTTAAATCATATCAGTCACGTGTTTACTACATGTATGGTGGCGAGATTGACAACCGGATGCCGGTACAACATGGCTGTAATGCATACCACATATACGTATTTTCAGAGCACTACAGTTATACTGTATCTGAAATAAAGCCTGATGGTCAAGGATGGAATATATCAAGTTTGACATTAGTCTAAACAACAAAATCTTTTGAATGAGGCCGGACGTAAAAGATAGGTTTGAATAATGAACTCAATCAAGAATCGTGAACGAGAGGCGTAGAAGGAGCGAAATCATTCCAGAGGGGCACAGGTGTGAAGAGGAAGCACAATTACGTCACTAGTCTGAAATTTCCAGTTGTGATATTGTGAGGTGTTATATTATGACTTTGTTATAGGCCTGCTGTTAAAGACGTTAAGTAATTCTTAACGTTAATGTCATTAAGTGGTTAGTAATGACACAGAACATTATTCACTCAATTCAAACAGTGTAAGCGTGGCTAAGCTTGGTTCCCAATCATATAGTCCTGAGTTCAGTCCCACTGCGTGGCATCTTGGGTAAGTATCTTCTATAACGTCGAACCGACCAAAGCATTGTGAGTGGATGTATGTATATATATATATGTATATATATATATATACACACACACACACACTTTTAATTTTATTTGTTTCAGCTATTTGATTGCTGCCATGCTGGAGTACCGCCTTTAGTCGAACAAATCCGCGTATATGTATATTAGGGGTATCCATAAGTAACCGGAAACGGAAACGTCCTTGGTGGGATAAGCCCCTTGTAGTTCAGGCTTCCGCCGCTAGAAGTCAATTAATGCGGCCCTCAGGTATCAGTCTGCCGACCGGCTTCGTTTGCTACGGTCGTTCTGCCACGTGTTGCGTCTGTGTTTTGCAGTGCTTCTCATTTCGTCGATTTTTGCGATGGCTGAAACGAAGGAACAACGTGCTTCCGTGAAATTCTGTCTTCTGCTGAGGAAAACGCCGGCCGAAACAGTTGGCATGCTTAAAACAGTTTGCGCTGGTTTACGATTGGTTTTCAGTATTTAGGAATGGTGACTTGTTGCTTGAAGACCAACCTCGTTCAGGACAACCTTTGACTACCCGAACGAATGAAAACATCATGAAAATTCATGAACTTATCTTCGAGGACAGTCACCGAACAATTGTCAAACTTTATATGCCTGGTGTGTCCTGGAGTTCCTGCCAACGAATTCTGAGTGAGGTATTGCGAATGAAAAAGTTGCAACAAAATTTGTGCGTCGCTTGCTCAGGGAAGATCAAAAGCAGTCACGGCTGAATGCGTGTCGTGAACTGAAAGAAGATTTGGAAGTTGATCCGGATCTTTTTTTGAAGGTCATCCCTGGTGAAGAAAACTGGTGCTACGAAATTTGGAGATGTGGAAGAGGTGAAGAAAAGAACGACGGTGGCTTTAAAAGGCATTATTTTGCAAGAGTTTCAGCATTGTTTCGAACTGTGGAAAACGCATCTGGACTTACGTATTGCTTCAAATGGAGAATGCTTTTAATGGCGATAAAAGTGTAAACATGTAAGACTAAGTGAATAAAGTAATATTGCAAAATTCCGGTTTTATGGGGGTAGCCATTCGTGTATACATACATACATACATACATACACACACACACACACACACACACACACACACACACACACACACACACATATACATATATATATCTGTACGTGTGTACTTGCGTTTGTGTACTCCCCCTCTTGACAACCGGTGTTGGTGCGTTTGCATCTCTGAAACTTAACTGTTTGGCAAAAGAGAGCGATAGAATGTGTACCAAGTTTTTAAAATATTGGGCATGATTCATCCCACTAAAATTTCAGGAAGACGGTGTCCCACTATGGCCGCAATTTCATGATGGGATCAAGTAAAATATACAAAAGTAACTAACAATGCCTCTGCTGTCTCCGTCCATCCCTAACCCTAACCCTAACCCTAACCCTAACCCTAACCATTACGATGCCAGTCTTCAAGACAACGTGATCGCCGTCGAATAAAAGGTATACAAACAACCTGATGAAGATCAAACAGGTAATGGCCATACGTTCGAAATCACTGATACTATTCTCTTTTATTTCACTATACAACACCTCATTCAATGAAACTCCAACTCAACAAACTATGAAGAATAAATACCAGATCTTAGAATATTTGCTTTCTTGAAGGAGTTCTTTCTGCACACTTACCACACCTATGATATAGGATCTAAGCACTAACCCGTG
The DNA here is from genome assembly GCF_001194135.2 of Octopus bimaculoides. NCBI lineage: Eukaryota > Metazoa > Mollusca > Cephalopoda > Octopoda > Octopodidae > Octopus > Octopus bimaculoides. The sequence goes on from NC_068997.1 coordinate 1,964,944, forward strand.
AATGATCTCACATCACCTAGGATACTCTACATCTAATGTAACATTAAACATTACACTTCTCTTCCTTAGATGTATTGAACAGTCGGAATTTTATCCGATAGGTCTTCTTTCCATAGCTACCCCGGCAGTGTTTTGCAGATATTTGGTACCACAAAATGAAAATTACAGTTATTTGGATGCAGTGAGTAATTCACAGGACAATGGCGCTTTAGTAATTCCCTTATTTTGTCTGGTAGTTACAAGGTCAACGTGATATCCATGGTTAATCAGGAATAGCAATAACAGGGTTTCCAAGCTGCCTATTAATTGTCACTCGTGTGTAAAATATCCTTTCACAAAAGACGAGAGATATACATATACTGTGTGCATATACATACACATTTACATACTTACATACATACATACACATATATGTGCACATAATAACATGTAGGTATAGAGTATACATGTATATATGTGCGTGTATTCGTGAGTATATCAGATATATATCGTATGTGCATTACAAATATTTATATATACACGTATATGTAAATACACACGCACACTCTCGCTCACACACACGCACAGATATGTATATATACATGTTCGTGTATATGTGTGTGTTTGTAAATGTATAAGTAATGAATATAGACGCATATAAATGTCTGTATATATCAGTGTGTACAGATGTATATATGTATCCATCTCTCCCTCCCTTTCTCTCTCTCATTCTCCTTCTCTCTCGTATTCTCTTTCTATACACACACACATACATACATAGATACATACATACATATATATATATATATATATATGTGTGTGTGTGTGTGTGTGTGTGTGTGTGTGTGTGTGTATATACATAAATATATGTATGAATACATACACACACGTATGCACTCACATATATGTAATATATGTATATATATGTATATATGTGTATATATATATATATATATATATATATATATATATATACATATATATATATATACACATATAGATATATTTGTATTATGTGTAGATATATACGTACTTATCTTTATATATGTGTGTGTATATGTCAATGTATGTGCGTGTGTGACTTGGAGAGAGAGAGAGAGAGAGAGGAAGAGAGAGAAGAGAAAAAGAGGAAGAGAGAAAGACATTGAGATGAACTTAAATATGTAGATAGTGTTGCCATTCGCGAATAAGAATGAGAAGGGATATCTACACCACTATATAGGAAACATTTTCATTTGCAAAGAAAATTTCTTTCAGCCAGTGCAATGAATGAACGGCATTAAAGAAATATTTCTTCTTTATTTTCTCTCTTTCTATCTTTCTTTCTTTCTTTCTTTCTTTCTTTCTTTTATTCTTTTTTACTTTCTCTCTCTCTTAATTATCGGTTTCTTTATCCAGATCCACTTCAGCCCTGCTAGAGATGAATCTCTGTCTATACAACACATAATATCGTTATCCTCTCAGTAGGGAAACATTGTGAAAGGATATGAAGGAGCGCCGCTGGGTCTAATAGAAATGGCGGAATAAAATCTCCGAAACGCCTCTATACTTCGAAATTACAAATACCTGTGTGTGTGTGGTTCTTTGTGTGTGTGTGTGCGTGTGTGTGTGTGCGTGTGTGTGTGTGT
>NC_068997.1:1967362-1970123 GCF_001194135.2 Octopus bimaculoides
TGTGTGTGTGTGTGTGTGTGTGTGTGTGTGTGTGTGTGTGTGTGTGTGTGTGTGTGTGTTGCCAACCACATGATACCGAGTGCAGTCTCACTGCGTGACATCTTGGAAAATGTCTTCTACTATAGTTTTGGGCCGACCAAAGCTTGGTTAGTAGTTTGGGTCAGCGGAAACGGAAAGAAACCCGTCGTTCATACACAACACAAACACACACACACACACGTAGATAGGCTGTAATTCCAGGCCCGTGTACTGACTTGACTTTGTCTATTTTCATCTTATTCCGTTTTCTTAGATGCTGACCGCTTTGGAACATGAAGATGGATGAAATGCCGCCAAGCATTTCTCCGGCGTACTAACGATTCTGCTAACTCGCCGCGTTACAGCTGCTTTTAATATCCTTTCTGCTAATGACACAAGGTTTGAAATTTGGTGGGAGGGAACTGATCGATTACATCGGCACCGGTGTTTCACTAGTACTTAATTTGTCGACCTCGGAAAGATAAAAGGCCAAGTCTACCTCGGCGGAATTTGAACTCAGAACGTAGCGACGCACGAAATACCGATAAGCATTTAGCTCGGCATGCTAACTATTCTGCCACCTCGCCGCCTTACCGCTGTTTTTCATGTCAATATGTCAAACAAGGCAGCGAGCTAGGAGAACCGTTAGCATGCCGGGCACAATTTCGTCCGTCTTTTCGTCCAGAGCTCAAATACTGTCGGGGTCCACTTTGCCTCTCATCCTTTCGGGGTCGATAAAATAAGTAGCAGTTGAATATTGGGGTCGACGTAAACGACTTACCCTCTCCCCCGAAATAGCTGGCCTTGTGCCAAAATTTCAAAACAATATCAATATATCAAATTCCTTCCAAAATGTTTCTTCATTCATGTTTGTTTTACTCTGACTGACTCCATAATCTCTCTGTGTTTGTCAGTCTGTATTTGTGAGTCTGCGCTTCGCTTATTTCTATTGCCTTCGTTTCGTAATCTAACATAACAGTGTTTTCTTTTTATTATTAATTTTGATATTTTGAATCTGTTTAGACGCATTTTTTCAACTCCGTATAATTCCTCTAGAAGAGTCGTATAATCTCTTGTCATTTTTCGAGTTGTCTTTTTTTTTTTTTTACTGCATACAGCTTCTGGTCATCCATATACAAAGACTGACCTCCCATAAAATTTATATTCGAGTAAAATATGGTTTGTTTTCGTATGTTAATTGTTTCCAAACAAAAGATGATTTAAGTACCTTGTCCCTTCGGGAATAATCCACTTCTAATAGAGAAAATGGCTACCTTTTATAATTTCTTCGTGTGTCTGTAACTTCAGCAATGTTTACTATTTAACGATGACGTAGCTCATGTTTCTACTTATTGTTAATCCTATGCTAATCCTACTTATGTCATGACTAATAGTTTTTGGACTTATCTGTAGGGGACACTATCAACTGCCATCTAACAACCACCTGTCGGGAATCCAGTCAAATGCCATCTACTTGTCAAACGATACTAGCTGAAAAAAAAAGAAAGAACTGATCCGTTCTATAGACTTCAACTAGGCTTTGTTGATCAGTATTACATATTTTACAGCCTTTTGAGCTTTTGCGATATCCATTATGTTCTACTGGATGTAAAGTCTTCTACATCATTTGCTAGTGAAGTTGAAAGGATTTTATTAAGTTATTGATGAAAATCGCTTTGGGTTCGAAGTAAATCAATTTGTTTCAGAAATAAAAAACATTTTTTTGTATTTTATGCTGAATTCTTTGTGACATGGCAAGAATTTCCAGGTTTAAGAGTTCTTTATTATTAACCAGTACTTATTTTATACAGTAATAACAATGGCAACAACTATCTAATTTTTAATATTAATAATAATCATCAACAGTAGTATAGTAGCGGCAGCAGCGTCAGTAGTAGTAGTAGTAGTAGTAGTAGTAGTAGTAGTAGTAGATATGATGCATCCCACAACTTATGGTATCTAGCAACCTTCTTCAAGAGGCTTTCCGAAGAATGAGGAAATTCATCTAGATACCCACTATCTTGAACTAACTGTTCAAAATTGAAAATGTTCTTAGGGCTCATATTACAATTGAGATAACGATGTCGGTAGTTCTAGATTCAATAAATTTCGTTTTTCAGCTCTTCATATTTTTTCTATTTTCTTACAGTCTTTGTCTTCCATTGTTATGTCAAATATTATTATTATTGTTGCTGTTGTCGTCATTCTTGTTATTGAATTGCTAATTAATGCAATCAGTTAGCACATATAAAACATGCGTTCGCTATCCTGTCTTGATATGTGTGTTGTGCACCAAGCTGTATATGCATATATGTATATCTATAACTTATATAAGAATGTGTATGTACGTGTGTATATATGTGTATATATGTGTGTATTAAAGGCAATAAATTTTAAAAAGAGCAACAAGAGAATAAAAAGTTTGACAAATATATTAGTCTCACGTTTCAATGGAGGCCGAGGGTGTCTCAACGTTTCGGACATCGGAAAAAGAGTAAAAATATACATATATAACAGACAAAGGGAGTTAAATATAGCTAAAGGCGCAGGGGCGGCTATAGGCGCAGGAGTGGCTGTGGGGTAAGTAGCTTGCTTGGCAACCACATGGTTCCGGGTTCAGTTCCACTGCGTGGCATCTTGGGCAAGTGTCTTCTACTATAGCCTCGGGCCGACCAAAGTCTTGTGAGTGGATTTGGTAGACGGAAACTGAAAGAAGCCCGTCGTATATATGTATGTATATATA
>NC_068997.1:1970133-1971185 GCF_001194135.2 Octopus bimaculoides
TATATATATATATATATATATATATATATATTTATATTTATGTGTGTGTGTGTGTTTGTGTGTGTGTGTTTGTCCCCCAACATCGCTTGAGAACCGATGCTGGAGTGTTTAAGTCCCCGTAACTTAGCGGTTCGGCAAAAGAGACCAATACAATAAGTATCAGGCTTACAAAGAATAAGTCCTGGGGTCGATTTGCTCGACTAAAGGCGGTGCTCCAGCATGGCCGCAGTGAAATGACTGAAACAAGTATAAGAGTAAAAGAGTTAAAGAATAGAAACCAGCAGGAATGCTGTGTTATTGGGGAGGTAAGTGATGGGTGTGTAAATGTATCACGCATGCGCAATTGATAGAGTGATGTGGGGTATGTTTGTGTGATATATTTAACGGACGTGCCTAAGAGTGGAAGAGTGATGCCCGTGATTAGTGGGGTCAGGGTGTGTTGTGGCATGTGTACATGTTTGTACGTGTAACTGTTAGATTGGTAGTATGAAACCGTGCATATAAGAAGGTGAGTTTGTGGGTTAAAACGCTAAAGAACCTCAAGGGGTGATTAGTGCAACGAGGATAGAAATATATGTGCAAGTGCACATACAAAAGCAATCAGCGATTAGGAGAGTATTTTCTGATTTGCAGGAAGTTTTATGCTAAATTTTGAAAATGGAAGAAAAATGTTTCAGTTCAGTGATGAGAACCAAAAAAATAAAATGTCATAACAAAGAGAAGACACACAAGAATTCACGGCATAAGAATTTCTTTGTTTACAAACTTGTAAAAGGGCCACTTGAACTGTAAATGCATTAAATTTATCAACATTCTTTTCCATATTTCAGGCTGCAACGGGCTGGAAATATTAAATGGAATACACCCTTTAACTCGTGTACTACTGAAGGAAATAATATTACATCATACGCTACGGCACACACTCACATACATGCATGTATATAAGAATGTGCATATCTATGTATGAATGTATGTGTGTATGTATGACTGTATGCATGAATGAACGTGTGCTTATATATGCATGTGCATGTCTATGTTTATATATATATATA
>NC_068997.1:1972727-1975339 GCF_001194135.2 Octopus bimaculoides
ATATATATATATATATATATATATATATATATATACATATATATATATATATGCATATATATATGCTAAGTGCATTCCTGCTCATGCTTGCGCCGGGCTATATGTGTACGTATTTAGTCTTGTTGTTACATATACATGTTTCTGTGCATGTACAAACTTATACATACAGATAATAATCACACACATAAACACGCACGGAGTTATCGGAAGAAACAGTAACACACACGCGCACACACATTTGCGTAAGTGTGTGTTTATATATATATACATATATATATATATATTTATTTATATATATATATGGGTGGGTGTATTTGTGTGCATGCATTTATGTATATAAAGACTTAGATGTATACTCATAGAAATTCAATACTCTGTGCATTATGTCTATATGTAGGAATCAAACGACAGGCATTTATTAGAATCAATTGCTCTTTAATTTTCAAACTCTCGTCATATATACATACATATGTATATATATTTTACACACAGGCACACACACACGTATGCACACACACACGTATGCACCAACACACATATATACACGTACACATATAATTCCAACGCATCAATCAGTAATTTTGATAACACACGCACACACATATACACATGTATGTATACAGCTAATTACGTATAAGCGTTTATATGACTGTGTGTGTATTTGCACGCGTGTGTATGCATGTATGTGTGTATGCGCGCGCACGCGTGTTTATATGGTATGTAATGAGATAGAGAAAAATGTGGGAGAGCGTCTCGCTTAGCGCTTTAATGTATAGAGACATCAAAACATTACGCTACACATATTTTTTAATAAAATCTGAAACTAATGGTTGATATATGCGTCCATCAATTTGACCAACAATCGCTAGGATTTTCATTTTTCGGAAGAGATGTCTTTTGTATGTATCTGCATATACTTGGTGAAATATTATTTAGCTATCAATTTATTGGGATTCTCTATTGATTGGAATGTCTGCTGTTCTTCCTTCGTCTAAATTCTGTGTTTTCTTTTTTGTTTTAGCTTGAATTTCTTTCAGTTTTGATTTGATTGTTCTATTGAAGTTAGGTTGCATTTTTATTTCAATTCTGTTGCAATGCTTGAGAAAATAGAATAATTTCAAGTAAAAACAGAAATTAGAATGAAACGTTTTAGTAGAGCTATGAATATTTACTGTTTTTTTTAAATAGTTTTTTTATATTATTTGGTGTGATATAGACAGTTAGCTCTTGCATAGTTATATTTAAATCACAAGTTCAAAATCCAGATGATCAACTATAAAAGCAAAGGATTGTTTATGTAGAACATTTGACCAACTAGAGGTAGCAAAGCAGTCAATTACCATTCAATTATCAATTTAGTGTTTGGAAAACGGAGACATTAGACTTGCGGTTCCCAAACTTCTTTGCAACACAAATAATTTTCATGCAAGACAGTATGCAGCACGGACTCAAGGATCACATGTTTAGTAAAATATAATAAAGTGCATAATATATACTGGAATAACTGCAAATATTAGGCATATATAATGCAAAACACCATGCAGACACCATACGATAGTCAATGAAATAGAAATGAAATTTAAAAACATATTCTCTTCATGTGGCCTGGTAGTGGTCTGCGGCCCGGTAGACGGAAACAACTTGATTTAGAAAATATATGTATTCTTTCTGAAAAAGATGAATTGGTCGTTGGTGAAAACTCCTTGACCAGAGCTATTCACGCAGAGAACTATCCTGGAGCTAAAAGAAGCTATCATCACTCGATCCTTTAGATATTAATTATTGCTATATATTTAAAATGAGCCAGCGTAGTCAGCGTTCAAATAAGCGGTCACTTGAAGCCAGAATTCTTCAACAGTTTCAACACTTGCAGAGAAAGGGCTACCACAACCAATTTCTCCCATTGTATCGCTATATCTCTCACAGACAAATCTGTCTCAGTGGCTTAGTTCACCTAGCAATAAAGAAATATCATATGTAACTATTGTTTCTAATTGAGATGGATTAGTAAAGAAAGACAATTTCTAAGAAATTATTGCAATCCAAAATCTATTTTGGGTGAACTGGGGAATCAAAAATTCATGTAGTAGATTTTAATTCTTTGTTTTCTTCTGCTGCATTCTTGCTTCAGGAGATAACGAAATGCGTACAGAAAATAAAAAAAAATCTCGGAATAATGATAAAGCGACTGATTTCTTTTTCGATTTTCCTTTTCCGGTTTTTCAACCTTCAACCTTTTATAATTGATTCTTTCTCGCCCTTTCTCACCTTTTCTCTCATCCTATCATCCCTTTTTAGTTCGTAATGCCATGTTTTCATTGTCTGATGATTCCGCTAGGACACCAGACGTGTTAGAAATCACTGATTGGCATACTCTCAACACATCAAACTAATAGTAGCACATAAATACATAAATACACTAGATGGAGTACTTTTATCGTTTATCTTACCACCATGGAACAGTACACTATATATATATATAAAGAAGTTTGAAAACGGCACTATATAGAATAAATTTTAATTTATAATTTTCTCAGAGATATTTTACATGTTTCGTTCTTGAAAAAACGAACCTTATCAAAAATACATATTTAAAAAAATGTAATTAAAAA
>NC_068997.1:1975802-1976446 GCF_001194135.2 Octopus bimaculoides
TATATATATATATATATGTATATACACTATATAAATACACACGTATATATAACAGTACACTATATATATATATAAAGAAGTTTGAAAACGGCACTATATAGAATAAATTTTAATTTATAATTTTCTCAGAGATATTTTACATGTTTCGTTCTTGAAAAAACGAACCTTATCAAAAATACATATTTAAAAAAATGTAATTAAAAAAAAGTTCATAATTGTTTCTTACTGGTGTTAACATAGTCCACGTGGGAGCGTTTTTGTGTGGGGACATAATGGCTGTCTATATTGACCTAGCTGCATGGCTAGCCGGTGGGATGATACCGTTCGAAACGTACAAGAATGCTACGAAGCAATTGTAACCAGTGGTGAAGAATAGCTTATATTTTGATACATAAAGTGATATATATATATACATATATACATACAGTCATTTATACATACATACATGCATGAATAAATACACACACGCACAAATAACAGACAAACACACACACACACACGCATAATAATAAAACAACGGCTATCTAGTCCAACGAAAATGCTTTTTCTTGTATTTGTTGCTCCATTCTCCAAGTAAATATATATATATATATGTATACATATATATATATACATATATATACACATATATATATGTATATATA
>NC_068997.1:1976486-1984728 GCF_001194135.2 Octopus bimaculoides
GATAGATGGACAGATGGACAGATAGATAGATAGATAGATAGATAGATAGATAGATAGATAGATAGATAGATAGATAGATAGATAGATAGATAGATAGATAGATATTTATATATATGTGTGTGTGTGTGTGTGTGTGCGTAATCCCACGACATATTGCGTTTCACCTATTGCGGTTTATTATTTAAGCTAATGTCGATTCCTCCGTGGTGTTGTTTTGCATTTATAATAAAATAAATATAGACAAATGATAAAAAATAAAATATATATATATATATATATACACTATAGTACTGCTTCTACTTCGCGGATTTTCACCTAAGACGGTGGGTTTTGGAACGTAACACCCGCGAAAGTCGAAGGATTACTGCTTTTTCCTGCATGTGCTTATGTTTGCGCGTTCGTACATCCGTACGAAAAAGATGATTATCTATTCCTGTAAATCTCTCATATCTCCAAATTATATCATTGATTAATCGTAAATGAATAGCCTGATTTATTTTAGGAATATATAACTGAGTTTATTAGAAGTGTAGCACACTTCTGAATGGTGTGTTAGGTAGAGTACCTCTTGTGAAAGGTTTGGGGAAAAGCTTAGCATTAAATGATTAATATTGAATAATTGCATTACAGCAGAGCCCCATTACTTCTCTAGCGTAGAATCAAGTAAACTCAGCTGGTCTTTCTGAAATTTAATGTGAATCAAGCATTTCAATTCGCTGTAACAAAAGGCTTTAGCGTTTCCCTGGTATCATATGTGGCACAAGTATAGAGTGAATTAATCTTAAGCATAATATCACGTTAAAGGATATAGTGAACATTTTCTGTTCTGATATGATATAAAATTAGAAAAGTGCAATTAAAAGTAGAACGCTGTATGATGTATTTGAGTTGAGGAATTGCTTTTTAGAGTCGAATGTATTCAAAAGATTCGACTTTGGATTTATAGATGGGTTTACATTGATGTTGCAGAAGATTCTGTAAACTAAGAAAATAGCATCAGTTATCAGCTGCAATGCACAATGGAATAAAATGAGACTAATGTTCATGATTGCTTAAAATAATAATGATGATAATAATAATAATAATAATAATAATAATAATAATAATAATAATAATAATAATAATAATAGTAGTAGTAGTAGTAGTAGTAGTAGTAGTAGTAGTAGTAGTAGTAGTAGTAGTAGTAGTAGTAAAAATAATTAATAATAAATAATATAATAAAAGTGGAAAATGTGATGAATAAATGGAAAGTAGATTTAAACTCAAGTGACAGACCATTAGGGAAAGTTAATATCAAAAAAGCAATATCATTACGTAGATACTCAACAGCTTTTGTAGATTGGAAAAAATGGATTAGCAAAGCTAGACAGAAGAACTAGGAAGGTGGCGGACTCCACCCAAAGACATAAGTAGCAAGATTATACCTACCTAGATAGGAAGGCGGGAGAGGGTTAATATTAGAAGACTATGTTGAGTTCGCTAGAGTAAATATAGACTCCTATGTAGGTAATAGTGAAGAAGTTTATGAAAAGCTGCTAGAATCATAGCAAGACATGGAGAAACCAAAAACGCAAATGAAGTCAAAAACCAGAAAAAAGAACAGAAATTATCTGACTGGCAGGAAAAGACGTTGCATGATAAACTCCCAAAGATAGTTGCAAGAAATAGTAGCAGTGAGATATGGTTATGGCTGAAGAAAGGAAAGCTGAAGAGGAGGACAGAAAGTGTGTTAGTAGCTGCATAAAGTCAAGCATTAAGGACTAATTAGATAAAAGCCGATATTGACAAAATCCAAGTAGATTCCCAATGTAGATTATGCAAATCAAGCGGAAAGTAAGTGAATGTAGCATGCTGACACAGAAAGAATGCAAGAAAAGACATGACAACCTTGGGAGAGTAATCCACTGGGAGTTATGTAGAAACCTAGGATTTGAATATACTGATAAATGGTACGAACATGAACCTAGTAAAGTATTAGAAAGTAAGAAATATAGGATGTGAGATTTCAACATTCAGACTGACAGAGTAATATAAGCTAGGAGACCTGATCTGGTGGTAGTAAATAAGGAGAATCGAAAATGCCAGAAAATTGACTTTACAATCTCAAATGATGAAAACATTAATATTGAAAGTATAGAAAAAATAGCAAAGTATCAGAAACTAGCTATTGAATTACTGAGACTATGGAAAGTGCGGTAAAATGTTTCCCAGTAGTTCTAGGTGCTTCTCTAAAGATCTGAACAGATGGATTGAGGAAATAGGCATAAAACCTGTTTAGTACAGCTCCACGAAACATTGTTATTAGGGACAACTAAGATATTTAGGAGGATTCTTGGTATCTAAGGTCACTTGTTGTAACCCGTAAGGAGGGCTCTTGGCATCTAAAGTTACTTGTTGTAGCCCGATGTTAGGATTTTTTCTTTTCTAAGTCTAATCTGTTAAGTGTAGATGGTGGTGATGATGATGGTGGTGATGATGATGACGATGATGATGATGATGATGAGGAGGAGGAGGAGGAGGAGGAGGATAATGATGATGGCAATGATGATGATGATGATGATGATGATAATGATGATGATTATGACCACGATAATCATAATGATGATGATGATGACAATGATGATGATAATAGCCATCAGACATAACGATTATAGATAAGGAAAATTGAAGTTGCTTACTTATCGACCCATCATGCCTATTTGATTCCAGAATCATAAAGAAAGAGGAAGAAAAAATGCAATCCATTAAAATTTGAAATAAGAAGAATTTGGAATATGCGAACAGTAAAGGTCGTGCCTATAATAATTGGTGCGTTGGGCGCAGTAAGCCAAGATATAGACAAATGGCTGAAGGAGATTGAAATAGAATGCCCAGTAGAGCTCCTCCAGAAAGTTTGTCTCTCAGGAACAGCAAAAATTATCAGGAGGGTTCTAAGCACTTGAAAGACTGGAGAAAGCTTGTGGATACCTAGGGTTACAGGTAGTAATCTGCTATCCACATAATTCCTACCAGGAATAATACCGAACCTGAGCCAAACCTAAATAATAATAATCCTTTCTACAAAAGGTAGAAGGCGTGAAATGTTGGGGGAAGGGGCTAGTTGATTGCATTGACACTTGTACTCAACTGGTACTTATTTCATCGACCCTGAAAGCATAAAAGGCAAAGTCAACCTCAGCGGAATTTGCACAAAGAAAATTAAGACGAATGAAATGACGCTAAATATTATTCTGGCGTACTTCTACTATAGGCTTTAAGCCATTATAAGTCTTAAACCATTATACACCTTAAGCCAGTATAGACCTTAAGCAAATAATGGTAGAAAGGACTAGTCTATTACATCTACCGCAGTGCACAGCAGGTACTTATTTTATGGAGCCCAGAAGGATGAAAGCCAAAGTCGACCTAGACCAAATTTGAACACGGACGAAATGTTGCAAAGGATTTTGTAAAGAGCATGGCTCGTATACTGAATGTAGCTGTAAAAAGATGTGGCTATACTGAATGTAGCTGTATTTGACAAGGTTTTATTGATTGACGCTATACACAGTATTGCTCTATATATTTTGCAAGATTAAGTATAGCAACATGTAGTACAGCGTAGAGTAAAATTAAATGTGGCTGATCTTGATGTTACAATAAGAATGAAGCTGCAACCACAGTGGCCGTAGTTTGTACAATGATATCATGAGTGTATTACTGATTATGGAATGTATGGTGTATAGATGAAATTATTCAAGTGGATTTGTTGTTCGTGTTTAGCTCCCAGAGTAATGTATACGATTTTGTCTTTAAAATGATATTCTTTGGCCATCATAAAAATGTTGGCCCATTCTTTCAAGGATTATTGTCTTTCTCTTTAAAACTAGAGTCATAATTTTTTATCCTACTTTTTCTTTTTATGAACACGTAACAGTTTTTGAAGCAGTTTCGACGGAGAAAAAATATCAGAAAAACAAATGTTGCCATAGGCACCGGCATAGCTATGTTGTAAGAAGCTTGCTTCCCAAACATATGGTTCCGGGTTCAGCGTCACTGCGTAGCACTCTCAGACCTGTCGAAAACTTGTAAATGGATTTGGTAGATGGAAACTGAAAGAAGCCTGACGTATATATGCATGTTTATGTATGTGTGTATTTGTTTTGTGTTTGTTCTCCATCACCACTTGACAGCCGATATTGGTGTGTTTACGTTCCGGTAACTTCGCGGTTCGGCAAAGGACTTGATAGAATAATTACTACGTTTAAAAAAGAAGAAAAAGTAGTGGAGTCAATTTATTCGACTAATAATTCTTTAAGATGGCGCCGTAGTATGGCCGTTGTCTAATGACTAAAACAAGTAAAAGATAAAAGATACCATACATCGGAATATGGCTCAGAACAGAAATGAGGAATATCGAAAAGATTAAAATTTTATTATGCAGCAAAGCACAGTAAAATGTCAAATATTTGTGGAATTTTGCTCAGTTGAAACATCATTAGTCTCATTCATAACACAATCTCTTGATTTGAATAATTGTAGCATTGTTTATTTCTTTGGCTTACATTGAACCATGTTCACTCAAACATGAGCTCAGTGTCTTCACTCTCAGGAGAAACGTCAGTTGTCAGAGACAAAATGAAGTAAAAGCAATTATCTACACATCGTTAGAATTTTCACATGTTCAAATATGTATTACAAATTTTCGCTAAACAACCATATCTTGAAGGAATATTCTGCTAAAATATTAAATTTGTTGGGAAAAAATATTAAATAAAAACGTGATTTAACTTCATTGTATTACTGAAAAATAAAATTACAATCGTAAACTGTGGAATATTGTTATTCAAAGAGAAAATGTGGAAGAAAAACAAGAAAATAGTATTTTCACCATGTTGATATTTTCTTATTTCGAGGTAAAACATATTTCGAACATTGTAAAATATTTCATAAAAAAAAAGAAGGAAAAGAGGGAAAAAAGAAAGAATATATCAAGACAAAATAAGGGAACTTCCAAAAGAATGCTAAAATGTAGGTTTTGAAACAAAAAAAGTTGAATAATAGATTCAAGTAAGAAAATATAATTTGTTCAAAATTTCCTTGCGTCTGCATAAATACATACATACGGTGAGTTAGCAGAAATAATGAGCTTTTGGATCAAAAAACCCTACAGATTTTAGTCACATTCTGAAAGCATTTTTGACTTTTGGGTGCACAGCATCGATAAAATAACTACCAGTAATACATTGGGATATATATTCAATTTAAATGATATCTTACGCATTTCTAATACACTAATAACATAATTATTGTGGCTTGACGTGGCTGTGTGGTAAGGAGCTTGATTCCGAACCACATGGTTCTGAGTTCAGTCCCACCACATAACATCTTGGGTAAGTGTTTTCTACTATAGCCCGAGTCGACCAAAAGCCTTGTGAGTAGATTTAGAAGACGAAAACTGGAAGAAGCACGACGTATATCTATATATATGTATATATACTTGTATGTGTGTATATGTGTGTGTCTATGTTTATCCCCCACTAACTATTGATAGCCAGCGTTGGTGTGTTTACGCCTCCGTAAGCTAGCGTTTCGGCAAACAGACCGATAGAATAATTACCAGGCTTAAAGAAGAAGTAAAAAACGAGTACTTGAATCGATTCATTAGATTAAAGATTTTTCAATGCAGTACCCCAGAATGGCCACAGTTTAATGACTGAAACAAGTAATATATATATATATATATATATATATATATATATATATACTTGATGGTACTTGTCTTGTGATGAGACGGCAAACCGAGACTGTTTAAAATCCCATAGTGAAAGGTTAAAAACTGTTTATCTTTTAACTTTTTATTGGATTAAGTCATTTGATTGCAACCTTGCTGGAGCACCGCTTTGGTGGGATTTAGTCGAACAAATCGACGCCTGTAGTTATTTTCTTTTCACGTTTGATAATTATTCAATCTGTCTCATTTGTCGAACAGCTAGTTTACGGGGACGTAAACACACCAACAGTGTTTGTGAAGCGGTGGTGAGGGGACAAACACAGAAAAAAAGGACACACACATAAATATATATACGTAGGGCGGGCTTCTTTCAGTTTCTGTAAACCAAATTCACTCGCAAGGCTTTGGTCGAAACTCTAGAAGACACTTGCCCAAAGTACTACGCAGTGGGATTGAGCCCAGGACCATGTGGTAAGGAAGCTAGCTTCTTACTATGCAGTCACACGTGCGCCTTTAGAGAGGATGAAACAATAGTTACACCTGTTTGAAAATCGCACAATAATATTGTTAAAAACTGGTGTTCAACTACCTTAAATTTATCTTGTTTTCTAATACAAATTAGGTATAACATATCAACCATGCGAAATCATGAAACTAATCTGCATAGAAAAGAGTGGTATGTATATATAAATCCTTCGTGGTGAGGAGATATCTCCACACCACTATACAGACTGCCCTTGCCAGAGCACTTCTGTGAACCGTGGATCTGCTCTCTCTTCCCGCACCTGCCCTGCCGTCACCCATCCCGTTTCCCCTCACCTACTACCCTCCATCCACCCTCTCCCTTCATCGTCACCCCTCCATCATCACCCCAACCCTGCTCATCCCAACTCCACCATCCCTATAATCGCATTCCTGACACTCCACCACCAACGCACCACACCACCACACCGCATTGCACCACATTGCACACACTAGCATTGACCACTTCCCAGCACCCACACCACATCACACCACCCTGCGCACACTAGCACTGACCACTTCGCAGCACCCACACCATCACCCACACACCAACACATGCACACACCCATACGTCAAGGTCACGAGCCCTTATCCACACGCACACACACGCTCTCACATACACACACGCGCGCATCCTCGTTTTGGAATCACCACAACTTTGTTATCTCCCCTTCTTCCTAGCTCTCCTGTCTGACCACCTCTGTTCGGCCATCGCCATGATTGACCGATAACTACTAAAGCTTTCTTTTTTTATTCTGTCTGTTTATTTTCTCGTGTTGCTTTCTGTTGAACGTAGGCTCGAAACGTAAAAGGCTTCCTCACCTTCCCGAGCGTTAAACTAATACACCTGTCTGTTGTTTACAGACCTGTCTTCGTCTTTTGTTTTTTGTAAATTCCAACTATATATATATATACATACATACACACATACACACATACACACACCATTTTACCTTACCATAACTTGCCCCTCCGGTGCCCTTAATTGAGACATGCATAAGTTTCCTCCGAGATGATAGTGTTAATGCAGAGACTAACCATCAGATTTTCAAACTGTACATTAGTTGCATCAATCTCACCAGGTGGAATGTACCAGTAAACGCCACGGATCACTCTCTATTTCCTTGTTTCACAAAAAGACTTTCACTATTATACATTTCTTATCTGATCACTTGTTTTCTTTCAGAAGTTGTAACAAATACACTTTTAAGATATTTTTACATTTATTCCTACATTTAGTGCGTTTGTTTCACTTCTCTATTTTAAAGATGCAAAAATAGCAAAAGTCATTATTTTAATGAGTTTCTCTGTTTTAATTATCAAAGATAGATATTAGTTCTAATGTTTTGTGCACTACGTTGCATATATTTGTACACTGAATCGCAAAAAAATAATGATATAAAGGTGTTTGCATAGTCACATCACAGTCACACACATATGTAATCACACACACACACATACACACACATATACACACACACGCGCACACATGCACTCATACATGTATGCACTCATACGTGTATGCACTCATACGTGTGTTCGTATGTGTGCCCATGTCAATTCGGACGTAAGCGGGGGAATGCTACAGAAATCATCCGCCAATAAACTATTGGCGGATGAAAACTTCACCATACATTTTACCGAGTTTCACCTTTCCGCTTTTCGGTCGAAAATAAAGAAATTGAAACATTCGTAAGATATGTAATGGCAACAATCATAGCAAATACCAAAGCAAATATCGGATGCCAATTTATTTTTTATCTTTTCTCTTTACTTGTTTAAGTGATTAGACTGCGGCCATGCTGGAGCACCGCCTTGAAGAATTTTTAGTCGAAAGAATCAACCTCAGTACTTATTGCCTTTTTAAAGTCTGGTACTTATTCTATCGGTCGCTTTTGCTGAACCGCTATGTTATGGAGAACTAAACACACCAACATTAGTTTCCAAGTGGTTATGAAGGATAAATACATACACACACATAGATACATATATATATATATATATATA
>NC_068997.1:1985982-1988424 GCF_001194135.2 Octopus bimaculoides
ATATATATATATATGTATGTATGTATGTATATGTAAGTATGTGTATATCTCTGTCTGTCTGTATATATGTCTGTCTGTATGAAAATGGAGGACTTTTGGTGAAGCATTGTGTGCTATTACATTAAAGAGACTTGTTGGGTAAGTTTGGAACAATGCAAGGAGAAAAGAAAGCAATGTGAAAGAAAAGAAAACAACAAAGTTGGAATTTTACCTTATATTGCTAAATTTCGGGGCTATGACCCTTACTTCAGGATACGTGGTAAAGCGTGGAATGGGAAAAGGTCGTTACTCAGATTTGTTAGGGAGAAGGTTGACATGTACCGACTGGTACGGCTATAGCAGCCAGCCTGCTTCATACAGTTCTTTTCTGTTATTTACGGATGGTCTCAGTTTGTTGATAAGCAGAGCCTCCATGATCCTGAGATTGCATTGTCACATAGAAAAAACGGTAGCTGTCGGCCAGAAGATATTGCTGGATGTTGTGCAACTATTCTTGGACGTTTCGACCCCAAACTCCAAATTAGTTGAGCTGGTGGGTCACCATTGATAGCCAATTACTTGCAGCCTTCTAACTTCCAGTTCAGTTCTTCCTGCTTGCTCCAAAGCCAATAAGAGAATCTTTCTCCCATAAACTGCGAGTTGCTGTATTCCTCTCTCTTCCTACTACTTCCACAGCAGTTAGTATCTCACATCCAGAACTCTGTGGCCAACCTCAAATGAAAATAATCATTTCTGCCAAACTTTTAATCCTCTGATTGTTGGACTAAATTCTGGTATTTGACTTACCTTTCCAAAGTTTCCTCACATTTATTTTCCCATGGGGCTGTCAGTTCAATCATAATTATCTTTTTTGTCTTTTCAGACCATGCTTCAAGTTTCAGAGATGTTTGGACAAACTGGAGAAAGGAGAGTTTCCTTACCAGATCCATTATCACTTCCCAAGATTATGCTGTTTGCAGGAAGTTCTTAGTCTTTTAGAGAGAGATTTGCTTCCTCCCCTCATTGATGGACTGAACCGCTATGGTCGAGCTCCCTTAGATCATGTATTTTTTTTCTGCGACTCTTGCTCTAAAATGTCACGCGGAGCTGTTATTCTGAATCAAGAGAAACAGTATCGGGACATTCTCATGGCACTAACTGTGTCTTCCCTCGTTATATGCAGCTCTGTATCATTCCCGTACGTGCACTATTAGGCTTCTCTCTCCACATTCTGCAGCATGGGTTCTTCCGTGTTTCCCACCTGTGCAGGATTGTTAAATTTGGGAGAGTATCTTTGGGAGACTGAACAGGGCAGTTCTTGAGATCCAAAAGATATGATCTTCGATGTTCATTTGTTTCTTTTTTTTGTTTCATCTAAATGACTTATTCTTTCTTGGATCATGTTTCTCTTCGTCTTTGGATGTTTATGAATCCTGGTCTCCTCTCGCATAAGTTCTTTTTCTCCTTGAATCTTTGCCTGCATCGTGTCTGTCCCACTGTTGTCTCATTGCTGATCTTGTTAAACTTGCATTTCTATTATTTCCATCGCTGGATTTTCTTTACACTATTGCAACCTTACATGTGTTCCCTTGAACTATTCGGCCACGAATAAAAGTGACAGCTGTAACTTCAAAGACGCCTCGATGTATTTCCTCCCGAACGTAAGACTTCTGTCTTATCACTAATATCACAGATAATTTATATGTGTTTACTTAGTTAACACATGAGTCTCTGCGACAACCCATGCTGGAAAAGCCAGGCCTTGAACTTATAAATACGATCCCTATCTTTCTTAAACAGACGTCTTTTAGTTTCTTCTTCTTTAATACATTAATTTTGTTGCTCAGAGAAGCATCATATTACTTTCCTAGACAATTCATTGGACTCACCTCAATTAGTGATTACAACCTCTCCTTAAAATAATAGTTCTTGAGATCAGATTGCGCGGACTCACTCTCACTTGAAAACTTGTGATCGCATTCAAGAAGAAAAGAGCTGCAGCGTCAAGGATCGGTTTAAATAGCTACGTCAGGGCGTGCTTCTCTTCTTCTTCTTAATCTTTAGACACGGAGAAACTGTTGTCAAACTAAGAACTTGTTGGTCACTCTTTAATTTCTGATCACCATATTTCTTTACTTATTTATTTTGAACTTCATTCTCATCTATATTATCTCATTAACAAATGTCTTCAGGACCCGCCTTACTTATACATAAATTAAAGCTATCTAACAGAGAGAAGCGAAACAATGGATGATGCCTCCCGCAAGAATTCGATTTCCTTAGTCACACTAATAACACCATCGTACCACCACGTTGGTGTTGGTGTTTCTTCTTCATCCATTCTTTTGCAGGTTACGATCAATGCGCACATATCTCAAGTGATAGATACTATGATGCCACGTAAAAGCCACAAAACATATCTTTATGAATATATGCATATATATATATATATATATATATATA
>NC_068997.1:1988476-1989418 GCF_001194135.2 Octopus bimaculoides
AAATATTTCCCACTTTCTCTCATTTTGTATTATCGAGAAACTTTGATAGTTTGTCATCAAAAAATTAATTAGCCAAAAGGCAATTCTTTATTTTTAATATAAAACAGACATTGTTTGATCACCGATGTTCGATTTTCAATATTTAATCTGAAGCTTAAGATAGATGGTAATATATTTCTCAAGGTGATTGACTAGGAAATAAAAGAAGGCGAGACAGAGGTAAAATGATGGCTGAATCAGCGTGGAGGAGGTCGTTGTAAAAGCTATCAGAGCAACAACGAGACAACTAGCTGCTCTCTGTTTAAAATGGCTGATAATAAAGCAATAAAATTGTTATCTGGAATTCTGGTCTTTGAAGCAGTGAACTGCTACTTTTATTTCCTGCAGAATACATGCATACATAAAAACGTACATACGTACATGTATGTATGTATGTATGTATGTGTGTGTGTGTGCATACATATGTGCATGCGTGCCCGCGACCGCTTGTGTGTGTGTGCATGTGTGTGCACAAGCAATACTTATTTCTGTGTATGTGTGACACTATGCGTGTGAGTTTATGCGTAGTGTAAACTACTGAGAATGTAAACTTTGAAATCTATACACATAAATATATTAAATATATCCATATACATTTGTTTCATAAATACTTGTATGTATGTATGTATGTATGTATGTATGTATGCATGTATGCATGTATGTATGTATGCATGTATGTATGTATGTATGTATGCATGTATGTATATATGTATTATGTATGTATGTATGTATGTATGCTTGTATGTATGCATGTATGTATATATGTATGTATTTTTTGTGTGTGTATAAACGTACACGCACAGATACGCACATATATGTATACATGTATATGCAAGAATATTTATCTCCAAGCTGCATATACAAATATGCTTGTATTTACGTGTGTGTTTTATGTATATAGCA
>NC_068997.1:1992461-1995471 GCF_001194135.2 Octopus bimaculoides
ATATATATATATATATAATGTAAATAATATATAAATATATGCATATATACATACATATATATACATACTTACATATATATGTATATATACATGCATATATGAGTACAGGACATTAAAAAAGCGTAGGCACAATGAGAAACGAAAACAAAAACAAAAACATAGAAAACGAACTTTTTTCGATCTACGAAAAAAACAAAGACAGAACCGAGACATGCAACATAAAGAACATTCCCTTCATCAGTTGTCCCTGTTTCATCTACCCTGCGTTATAGATATATATATATATATCTATTGTCTTTTTATGTTTTACTTATTTCAGTCATTAAAATGCGGCCATACTGAGGCACCGCCTTGAGGAATTTTAGTCAAACAAATCGATGCCAGGACTTTTTAAAGCTTGATACTTATTCTATCGGTTTGTTTTTTCCGAACCGTTAAGTTACAGTGACTTAAAAATACCAACACCGGTTGTCAGACGGTGGTAGAGGACAAACAGACAGACAGACATACACTAATACTGATACATATATGCACACACGTACTCACACACGCTCACACACACACATACACACACATGCATAAATGAACGGCTTCATTGAGTCTCCATCTACCAGATCCACTCAACCCAAGGGTAATTTAGAAGACACTTGTCTAAGGGGCCATATATATATATGTGTGTATGTGTGTGTATGTGTGTTTGTGTGTGTGTGTGTGTGCGTGTGTGTGTGTGTATATATGTGTATATATATATACATATATAGTATCTCACAGAAGTACGTACATCCCTAAAAAGTTTCAATAAAATTGCCATTACTATGGTAACATCGAAGGAAATCAGACCAAATTGATCCTGAATAAAATATAACATACATACAACCATTATACAAAGTTGGAGCACAAAACAATAAACACTTTCAACGATATGAACAAAATATCAATTTTCAAACGTTACAAAAATATATACACCCTAAAGGGAATTTGCTATATTCACTATTTTATCCACTTTTATGTTATACTAAATTCAGATTTTGCTGATAATTTCATTTCTGATAAATCATTTCTCCGGGCATTTTTGCATCGGTTTTTGTTATTGCATCTGCAGGAATTCTGATGTGTGTACCGTGGTGAAGATCTTCATTGTGGTTAAAATGGCACCAAAAGGAAAAAGTTGTCTGAAGATTTGAAGAAAATTACTTTTAATTTGCACAAGAATGGTATAGGATGCAAGTTAATTAGCAAACGAATATATCTTAGCGTATACACAGTTGCCATAGTAATTCAGAAGTACAAAGCTACTGGACGACCAAGGAATAAATATCGTCCAGTCCGTTCTTCTATTTTAACTGCGCGTGGTATTTGCCTCAACTAACGTCGCGCGATGGACGACGGGCGTCATACTGCTTCATCTTTGGCCCAAGAAGCGCCTTCAGTTAGTAAAAAAGAGTGTATCTGCCCAAACAGTTCACCGAAGTTTGAACCAGTGTGGTCTTCATGGACTCATTCCTCGGAGGAAACCTCTCCTCAATACCAGGCATAAATCAAGTCGTCTTTCCTTTGCCGACACCTATGTGAGTAAGGGGAAGGAGTTTTAAAATAAAATTGTTTTTTTTCTGACGAGACTAAAATGAACTTGTTTGAGTCAGGTGATATTAAACGAGTATCGCAACGACCAGGTGAAGATAATAGCGACAAATGCACTACCATGAAACACGGCGTCGGAAGTGTTATGCTTTGGGGATGCATGAGTGCGGCTGGTATGGGAAGACTCACATTTATTGAGAGATCAATGAATTCATGGCTTTATTGTGACATATTGTAGAAAACAATGTTGAGAAGCATCAAGGAACCAGGAAGACATTCCATGGTCCAACATGATAATGACCCTAAGCACACTTCACAGAAAACGACTAAGTTTTTATCAGATAAAAAGATAGAGGCCTTGGCCTACCATGACACCTGATTTAATCCCGATAGAACTTCTGCAGGGTGTTTTGAAAAGGAAGGTTGAGGAGAAAAACCCCGCAATGTAATACAGTTGCCAGACAGCATTCAAGATGAATGGAGGTCGATTTCGTCGGTTATATGTGGAAATTTAGTTGACTCTACGTCCAGAAGACTTAATGCAGTTATTGAAAGTAAGAGCAGTCACACCAAATATTGACTAGAGGAAATAATCCTTTAGGGTGTACATATTTTTGTATCGTTTGAAAGTTAGTATTACGTTCATATCTTTCAAAATGTTTATTGTTTTGTCTTCCAAATTTGTATAAAATATGCATGTATAATATAGTTTATTCAGTATAAATTTCATTTGACTTTCTTCGATATTATCAGAGTAATGGCAATTTTAATGAAATTTTTAGGGGTGTAAATACTTCTGTGAGATACAGTATACATATAGAGAGAGATTTGTCGAAACGTAAATCTACCTTTCTTTCCTTCCCTGAGAGTCTGTTAATACTTTGCATGCACCACGTCCACGCGTTGTTGTTTTTCTTGTGCTTTACTTCGTTTTTTGTTTTGTGGGGGGATTAACTATATACATCGTTGCTATTATGTTGAACTGTCGTATGTCCAAATCTGGCCAAATGCGTTTTTGGTTTTCAATATTTATTTCAGAACACTATCCGGTTCTTTTGGTCAAACTATCCTGTCCCCAGCTGCTTCAGATGCCAAGATATCAAAATTGTCAAAATGTAGTTCAACGGTTTTATAATGGAATGGTGACTACTTTCCGTTTTCTGAAGAAATAATGTTTTAGACCTACGACACTTTTGCATAATAGCAACGATATCCACAAGTTTTATTTATTCTCTTTTTGTTTATTTCCTTGCGTTCCTTTCTGTTAAAGAGCGTAGGCTCGAAACATAAAAGACTTTCTCACCTTCCCAAGCGTCAAACTAATACATCTGCTTATTGTTTATATACCTGTCTTCGTTTTTGTTTTTCTGTAAACTTCAACTGTGTGTGTGTATGTGTGTGTGTGTGAGTGTGTGTGTGTGTGTGTGTG
>NC_068997.1:1995481-1996805 GCF_001194135.2 Octopus bimaculoides
GTGTGTGTGTATGTATGTGTGTGTGTGAGTGTGTGTGTGTGTGTGTGTGTGTGTGTGTGAGTGTGTTATTTTCAAACAACTTATAGATACCAGTTGAAAGCTCCTCATATAGGACACTCGCAGACGAATGGGTTCATCGGGAAAGAATGTGCACCATTTCACGGCCTTCCACTCGATTCCATTACTGTGCACCATCCCCTTCACACTGGGATGAGACTCACTTTCTAGATCAACTGATTACTAAATTTCACTCAATATTCTTAATATTCTTCCACTCATTGATCACCGTCTCTTTTTAACCGTACCCAGTGGCTTGCCTTCTCCACTGTAACATCTCGCATGATAGTATTGCTTAAGGCTGTGTTAAGCCGTGCGGACAACATCCACTGCCTCATTACATTTGGGTAATGTTCGGTAATTACGGTTGGGTAATGTTCACATTATATCCTGGATAAAGTTCTCAGGAGACAGGCGCGTTTCCCAATTATGTTACCGCCAACCACTCACTATATTGCACCAAAGGGAAATCTTTCTGCTTAATCACTCTTCTGAGGGAATTTTAAGGTGTCATCATAAGTTCTACAAATCTTTCTCTTATCTCAAACCTTTTAAATTTTTATCCCTTGTTACTAATTATAATTCTCCAACACACGTCCCTTCTTCTCCTTTCTTACTAATGCGCCATACTTCCCCTGCTACTCCATTGACTTGTATATGCCTTCCATTTCAAAACTGCATATCTCGCTATTGATATCCATTGATAACGTCTTCCCAGATTATCAGGTAACTGTCTTGCTATGACAAAAGAGATTATCCATCCTCTGTCTGTTTCTCATTAACTGATATCTTTATTCCACTATTTTCCTCTAATCCTCCAGCCCGTCCCGCTAATCCTTCTCTTTCCTCGAACACGTTTCTTACTTACTCAAACTCCATTCTCTATAAAACTTTATATTTCTCAACACTGCTATGAAACCCACTTTGACAATTTTCATATGATGAGGTGACCTTGCTTCGCCTAACAAATCCATTGGAATTTATGTTCTTCTGCACACCTACGGCATCATAGGTATTTATTTATTATGGATGAATGTGATTACGGCAAAAGCCATGATGCTCTGACACAGCTGTCAAGATATGACCATTACTTTCATTTTCACGTACTCTGAGTTTTTTATTGAATAAAATTATATGAACTAAGCCTACTAATCTTCCCCAATAATAGCACCTCGAGGTTCATTCTCATTGCTAATGTCCTCACCTATCCGAGCACTATGTAGATACCTATACCACGCTTATTACACGTTCTTCCGCACTATATATA
>NC_068997.1:1998453-2003059 GCF_001194135.2 Octopus bimaculoides
ATAGATAGATAGATAGATAGATAGATAGATAGATAGATAAATACATATATATATATATATATATATATATATATATGTACACACACATATACACACACGCATAAACACACATACACATACACACACAGACATATATATACACATACTCACATATCTCTCTATATATATATGAATTTA
This sequence comes from Octopus bimaculoides, assembly GCF_001194135.2. Classification (NCBI taxonomy): domain Eukaryota; kingdom Metazoa; phylum Mollusca; class Cephalopoda; order Octopoda; family Octopodidae; genus Octopus; species Octopus bimaculoides. The sequence goes on from NC_068997.1 coordinate 1,998,631, forward strand.
TATTTTTATATAGGTTATCATCTATGTCATATATTTTTTTATGATTTTCCATTTAATGAATATTTCTAATTACCTATATCAGCTAGTTTATCTCTATAGATGCCGTTTTAGTTATTTTTCTCGCCTTTTCATAAGTTATATTTCACTATTCGTTGTTCATCACCCATTCATCTCTCATTCCATTACAGTAGCGTTTATCATTGTCCCATCATTTTTATTAGGCATCTTCCTATCAATCTTTTATTCGACAGAGATTTAAATTATTCACTGAACATGTATTCTTGTAAGGAACTGTATGTGTCAGTACATTGGTCACATGTTCGCTTCTGTACTTGTATGTATATATGAATGTGGAAAGAGTATAAGCATGAATGGGAGGTACACGAATAGATTTCAATGTTTTAATTTCATACTTTTTATGAACGTTCATGAATTTATTTTTATTTACGTATTTATATTATATTATATTATATATATATATATATTTACACCCGATAAAATCAAGTTTTTTTTTATTACCCAAACGCCTACATGGAATATACAGGAATATACAGGAATACGATGAGTTCCTTACAGTGTCCGATCAAAATCTAATATGATACACAAATATTGTTGAGGATTTCTTTTATGGGGCAAGTTACATATATATATATGCATACAAGCACATATATATGTCTGTGTATATACGTATAGCGATATATGCATACATACATGCATGCATACAGACATACATACATACATACATACATACATACATACATACATACATACATACGTACACTCACACAAACACACACACATGTAGAGAGTTAATCATACAGACAGACATATAGATAGATCAATCGATAGATAGATAGATAGATAGATAGATAGATAGATAGATAGATAGATAGATAGATTTGATTGATAGATAGTTTAGTCAAACGAACAAATGAGTAGTGTCTGCACAGATGAGATGGTACAATGAAGAATATTTATTTCGGACATATACATACATATGAATGCATACAAATAAATGCGTATGTGTGTGTGTATGTGTGTGTGTGCGTGTGTGTGTGTGTGTGTCGATAAAGAGAGAGACGGAGAAACAGACAGGCAGACAGGACAGATACATAGATAATCTTTTATCTTCTATCTTCTATCTTCTACTTCTTTCAGTCATCACATTGCGGTCATGCTGGATCACCACATTGTAGATAATAATTTATTGTAGATTTAAAGAGAGACTTGATGAGGTCTCCTCACTTAGTGTTGCTCCGAATTGCAGCAGTAAATATTGGACCATATGTGTACATCTCTCTCTCTCTCTCTCTCTCTCTCTCTCTCTATATATATATATATATATATATATATATATATATATATATTTTGATCGCGGTTTCAATTCCCAGACCGGGCGTTGTGGATGTTTATTGAGTGAAAACACCTAAAGCTCCACGATGTTCCGCCAGAGGGTGATAGTGAACTTGCTGTATTATTTCATTATTTCACCACAATTTCTCTCACTCTTTCTTCCTGTTTCTGTTGCACCTGTATTTCAAAGGGCCAGCATTGTGACACTCTGCGTCACGCTGAATCTCCCCCGAGAACTACATTAAGGGTACACCTGTCTGTGGAGTGCTCAGCCACTTGCATGTTAACAAATGAGCTGCGACGTCACTGGTGCCAAGGTGTATCGGCCTTTGCCTTTCCCTTGGATAACATCGGTGGGGTGGAGTGGGGAGGTTGGTATACACGGGATCACTGCTCGTCTTCCATGTATATATGTATGTGTGTATATATATATATATACATATATATATATATATATGTGTGTGTGTGTGTGTATATATATATATATATATATATACATAGATCCTTCAGACAACAGTTTTACCTTATACCATATTAATTAATTAATACACGTGATCTGCATTAGGAGAAGCACCTGACCCCACTAGAATTGTGTTAACACGACAAATTAAACCGAATGTGTGTGTGTTTATATGTGTGTGTTTGTGTAAGTATGCATTTGTGTGTATACAAAGACACACAGACATACATAGATAATGGTGATGACGACGACGTTGTTATTAGATTTTGACAAAAGTGAAAGGAAAATCTGATCCTTATTAAAGAAAGAGAAAATGGTAAACTACACAGACTATTTGGACTTTAATAAAAAGTTGTTGTTTTTATTTTTTTAAATTCTATAGATATTTTGACAAGTCTATCAAGAATCATAGCGTTAAATGAATTCATTCGAAATGACAGTGAAAAAAACTGACTTTTGTTTAGCTATATTTTGTTCTGCTTCAGTGATTTCTTGGAGTTAAATCAAGCAGACAACTTCCCAAACATATATCGAGCGAATGCAATTTTTGATGATCAAGAGGAAATGTTTCAGAGTGTTTTTGTTCCGTAAATGATAAGAATGTTAGTTAATAGAACTAGCTTCTACTTTTTCCATGATGACATTTACCTGGGCATTGACAAGAACCTGTCCTATTTTGGGACAACAACGTGAAATTTTGTTTTGATTGTCACGTATCTGAAACAGATGGTATTTCTTAGTGGAACTTGCTGGTTGTTTGCTAGACAGAGAATATGCAGACTGGTTTGTGTCTTTAAGCGAACGCTAAAAACACAACGACATTTTGATTAACCTGGCGAATAAAATTCTCTCCCTCCCTCTCCTCTCTGTCTTTGTCTGTCTCTCTGTTTCTATCACTGTCTCTGTCTCTGTCTCTGTCTGTCTGTCTCTCTCTCCCTCTCTCTCTCTTCCTTTCTCTGTATGACGTAAAGAGTTCGTGACGCAACTATGAGTTCCAGAGTTCGCTTCTACTGTTGTGACATTATGGCGAAGTGTATTTTAACAAAGTCTCAATACCAGCTGGCTTATCAGGAAAAACTGTATAGGAGCCAGTCGCATGTATCTGTACCTGTAATTATATCTGTAATTCACAGATCGAACCCTGTCTTGCTGATTTTACCTGAAGATCACTGGTAAACGCATCTATGGAATACCCCAAGCACTTAAATGCTAATCAGTGGACAGGTAATTCAGCGGGTTGAACAACTGTATACACAACATGTATACGCTACAGGCTAACACCCTCTACCACCAACAGCACATCCTCTATCTTAATCACTTCCTTCTCATAATCATACATTTATACTCTTTATCTTATTTCATCTTCACTAACACACTTACATATACGCACATCATCCGTTAATCTATGCAACCCAGAGTTTCGACCGCAACCTCTGTCTAATTCATGCTATCAAGCTGAAAACCCGGTCTCATTTCCTGCTAAGTTTAGGAAATGGGATCGAATCCAGGTCTACTTTTATTTGTGATACAGCTAATGTATTTTCTACCATTAAATGTTGTCGTTCCAATGAAGTTTGACTTTCACAAACAATGATAATTAACAAGTAAACACGTAAGTATCGAGAATGAAACACGTAGAAACACGCATAAAACATGAGTAAAATGCGTCTGAAAACGTAATGAACTTGTACAGAACACGCAAAATACCTGCATGAAACACACACACACACACACACACACACACACACACACACATATATATGTGTGTGTGTTTATGTGTGTATATAAAAAAAGCATGTGATAAAATATATTAAATTAGTAAAACAAACGTACAGAAGAGCACGTATAAATGACGCATTAAGCGTAGAAAATTTATTAAAAGGACTGATTTAGCACGAATAAAATACACAAATCATGCAGGAAACATGGCTAAAACATACAAGACACGCTCACTTGCAGCAGATATGAACCATGTTTAAACAATACATATATAAGAAAGAAAACATGCAAACTAAAGATGGAAAAGAAAGGAGAGAGAAAATATTTGTGAGGGAAGTAATGTAAATAATTAACGCGTGGTAAACAAACAAGCTTGGAGACGAAATGAAAATAAATGTAGACATTTATTTCTGTTTTAATAAAGCTAACTGCGTGTCGAAGATGTTAAACTAATTATCAATATTGGCAATATTGTTTGGGAGTTGGAAAGGGATGACAAGTGAAGTGTAGAATTATATATTTATAGCAGTGATGTGACCTTTAGTTTGAGAGCTGGATTACAGCAGAAGCGACATTTTTGCTTTTTTTTTATTTTTGTTGCTTCCGTTTTTTTACTGGTATTTCACTTCAAACGGGTCCATGCTCCTACGTATGGAGTTTTGTGTGTATGTGCGTGTATGTGTGTATATGTGTGTGTGTGTGGACGTGTGTGCTAATACATAGGTAGAAAGATAGATAGATAAATAGATAGATAGATAGATAGATAGATAGATAGATAGATAGATAGATAGATAGGTAGGCAGATAGATAGATAGATAGATAGATAGATACATTTCTTTTATTAGCCACACAGGGCTCAACGAAGATGGGACAAATACAATGTAGAGCTTTTCTTTT
>NC_068997.1:2005173-2006437 GCF_001194135.2 Octopus bimaculoides
AACGGGTCCATGCTCCTACGTATGGAGTTTTGTGTGTATGTGCGTGTATGTGTGTATATGTGTGTGTGTGTGGACGTGTGTGCTAATACATAGGTAGAAAGATAGATAGATAAATAGATAGATAGATAGATAGATAGATAGATAGATAGATAGATAGATAGACAGACAGACAGATGGATAGACAGATGGATAGACAGATGGATAGACAGATGGATAGACAGACAGATAGACAGACAGAGAGATAGATAAGTAGACAGGCAGATACACACATACATATACACACAGAGACAAAGACAAACAGACTGACAGACAGAGATAGAGGCAGAAGCGGAGACAAACAGACTGATTGCCCAAGGAAGATAGTAAAAGCTACCTTCAATGAAATATTCAGTGTCTTAACACTGAGTGCGAACATGAAACATTGAATCCAAAACAGGCAACTTGTTTTTAATAGCAACATGGTTTTTGTATGGGTGCGTTGCATCTGTGTATGTTTAAATGCATACATATCTGTGTGTATAAGTGATTGTGTATTTGAATGTTCGAGTAACTTTGTACGAGTGTGCTTATGTATGTGTATGTGAGTGTGTGTGCGTGTGTGCGCGTGTGCGTGTGTATGAGTGTGAGTATGTATGTCTGTGTGTGTGTGTGTTTGTGTTTGTGTGTGTATGTGTGCTGTTGACTGTGTTTAGTCGCATATGAATTCGATTTACAAAACAGTTAACAACTAACCCTAGAGAAAGCAAAAATATTTTTCAATGTATTACCCAGGAACGATATACTACCAGTCCACGGATTGCAGTGGAAACTTTTATTGCAGTTCTGTGTTATTTAATCCCCCTCTTCATAATCAGAAAGACCAGAATTAAGCTATCAATACAAAAATCATGTATAAACCTTTGCACAATTAATTTTTACTCATGCTTTCTGCTAGTCAATCTCACCTTCCTTTGAAGGACTAAACCAGGCATGGCCAACCGTTTTCGAGAAGCGGACCGCATGAAATATGGTTCACTATCAAGCAGACGACACTACTAAACAACTTCAAGGCAATTTTTCGTTTGTCATGCCATTCAGAGAATTGTAACTTGTTTATAAGCATGCTTTCCAACCACATGTTTCCGGGTTGAATCCCACTGCGTAGGAAAGTGTCTTCTGCTATTGCCTCAGACTGACCAAACGACCAAAGAGTTTTGAGAGGATTTGGTAGACCGAAACTGAAAGAAACCCGTCGTATATATATATATATATATATATATATATA
>NC_068997.1:2006605-2008793 GCF_001194135.2 Octopus bimaculoides
TGTGTGTGTGTGTGTGTGTGTGTGTGTCTTTGTGTCTATGTTAGTTCCCCCCATTATCGCTCCACAACCGGTGTTGGTGTGTTTACGTTCCCGTAACTTAGCGGTTCGGCAAAGTGATCGATAGAATAATTACTAGGCTTAAAAATAAGTCATGGGGTCGAATATCGTTCGGCAAAAACTCTTCAAGGTGGTGCTCCAGCATGGCCGCAGCCAAATGACTGAAACAAGTAATAGAATAAAAGAATAAAGGAATAAACCACTAACTGCCTTATGGATTAAGCACACTCCTTCTTCAGCCTAGACTCGCTGACTAAAACACACAGCAGTGTCAAGTTTCTTGGCTTACAATCTTACAATCTTATCAAATTTTGACAAGGTTGAAACCACTCAGCGCATGTCATAACATAAAAAAGTTTTCAGTCATATTTTGTAACCTTAATTCAAACACCATCGTCTGATGTTACTGGACACCAATACGTAGACAGCAATCTGCTGGCAGTTAAGCCATTTATTGTATTCGTACGGTTATCTTTTACGTGTTTCTCTAGGTAGAAGGCCCGAAATTTTGTGGGGAGAGATCCAGTCGATTAGCTCGACCCCACTACGCAACTGGTACTTAATTTATCGACCCCGAAAGGATGAAAAGCAAAGTCGACCTAGGCGGAATTTGAACTCAGAACGTAAAAGCAGACGAAACGCCACTAAGCATTTTGCCTGCCGTGGTAACGCTTCTGCTAGCTCGCCGCCTTGTTGTTCAAAATATATTAAGACAGAAATGTCATTAGCGTCTCACTCCTCCTCTCGCCGACATTTACAAAACATACACCCTGGTGTCATTGTCACATAAGTCTTCTCTCTATTTTAATGACTACATTGTGCAATATGCCCTTCATTTTCTCTATAGGCGGCACTGTGTGATTTATGGGTGATTTGACTATTATTTCTGTGAATTTAAGCGTTCACTTCCAGGCTCCCTATCAGTGTAACTAAGGAAACTACTGAGTCCGTCGTGATCATATTTAACCAAATATTCGAAAGGAAACTCTCTCTCTCTCTCTCTCTCTCTCTCTCTCTCTTCCACTCTCTCCCTCTTTCTCTTTCTCTCTCTTACGTTCTCTCTCACTCTCGCGTTCTCTCTCTTATGCTCTCTTTCTCTCTCTCTCCCTCCCTCTCTTATCTATATATTTCTCTGGCGAGTTGGCTTTTTGTCCATATATTTGTCAATCTGGATCTTTGCCGTTTGGTTGCCAGCAGCTGCCAGCGTCAATTTTCTGTTCGAATTGATTTCATATTCATTGTAATGATACACTTTTATAGGTTAGTTAATGACGTGGGAGTTATTTTCGCTATAAATCAATAAATAAAGAGTTATTAGTAACTAAAGTTTGAAAATGCTGGTAATTTTAGCCAATCGTAAGCCACAGACACATTCATGTCTGTTTCGATAGCAACTAGCGGACAAATGAGAAGACTTTTGCCTGTTGCCACAGTAAAAGTCTTTGAAAAGTCTGCGGGGAAGCACGTATTGACAGCAGCCTTGTTTACTCGTTTCTTTTTGTCATTGAGCATTGAGGTGGCTGTGACGTGTGCTAAAAATAACAGCTAAATAAGATTTTTTCGATAAATCTTTTAAATTAAAGTTTATTTGCCTACATCTCACTCGGAGATTTAAAACTAACTGTTTTTTCTCTTATAAATTAACATATAACTTTATTTACATGACAGAAAATTACCGGAGATACAACGCATGTTGTTTACAAATATTGATAACACGTGCAATTTTCAGGATGTTGACAACAAAATGTGCAGTCACGCACAAAATGACAGCTTCCAAATCCTGTTTCCTGACTGGGTGAAAATGATCAAACTTTAAACCTCTATAACTCATTAAAACCATTTTTTAAAAAAAATGAAACAACTTCAGCAATTCAGTTTGAGGAAGTGTATTATTGTGCCAAATTTTAAAATTTTCTGTAAATCTTAATTTTTGGAGTCACTGACAACTAAAGTGAAAAGATCCTCTGTTTTTTCTATCTATTTATGTATGTATGTATGTATGTATGTATGTATGTATGTATGTATGTATGTATGTACGTATGTATGTATGTATGTATTTATCTATCTATCTATCTATCTATCTGTCTGGCTGTCTCTCTAACTTTCTCTCTTTCTCTCTTTCGCTCTCTCT
>NC_068997.1:2011344-2018890 GCF_001194135.2 Octopus bimaculoides
ATATATATATATATATATATATATATATATATATATATATATATATACGTACGTATATACATATATACATATACACACATATACGAGACACATAACATGTACGTATATGTGTGTCTGTATATACGCACATGCATGCACACACACACACACACATGTCAGTTGTTATGACAACTTGACAAAGAAGTTTCGTTGCCTGCCCCTGCTTAAAACGAAAAATCGTAAAAGTTACAAAATTGTTGGTTCGCAGTCATCAGATCTCGAGATAAACCCACCTGATCATTAAGCTACTTACCTAATTGCGTTAGATTTTAATATCAATTAGAATTCCCTCTTTACTTTAACTTCAAAGAAATATAATTATCAGTGTTTTCTAATATCATTTTCTGTTGTTCTTGCTTAAAACAGAAATATACGTCTACAGCAGTTTGACGAGATTATATGAAAATGATATAGAAGTACGATATACTATACGTGAAACAACATCAAACGCTTTTAATCCGATTCTCTCATTTTCTGCGTGTTTCTGAAATTCTGTTTAATAAATTTCTCTCCCCCCCCCCCACCTATTTTAGTTATCTCCGTCTTTCTGGCCTGCTCTTTCTGATCGATAGTTCCAAAGGCATTACCGATAATCCACACGCGGATAATGTTCGGAAAGCTATTTATACAAGAACTGTTTATGCTCTTGGACTTTATAAAGAAAAATTACTCGTCTAATTGCAAGTTGTTAGTCGTTGCTGTGCCGAAGGAGTTTCTCTTTCAAACGATAGATGGAAGGACATCCTAGCAATGTAGTGGGTGAAAGGATAATTAGAGTTTCGCTGTGATGTCCGTTTAAGTAAAGAGTTTACGTAACCCTTTAAATATCTTTATAATCTCTCAAAGACCAATGTCATTTTACATGGAGACAATATCGCATGGAGTCATAGTTTTAGTGAATTAATGTCTGGAAGAAGTTCAGCACCCCTTGACCCTCTGCAAAATTCTCTGATTGGTGACAGAAAAGGAGGGAGTTTGGTTCGAATCTTTACTCTCAATGGTCGGGCACTGGTGATAAACTGGATAACGGATCACGTCTATCATCCATTATCTGTTGAGAAACCATAAAACGTTACGGGGAACAAATCTGAATATGTTCTTGCCTTATTGGGTTTTCATCAGTAAGGCATAACCTTCATCATACTTGTTGGTGTGGGAGAATACAATCGACAAATGAAGTTTATACATTTTTGGGGGTGTAAATACATATAAAGATTATAATCGCAGTAATTAATATCAGAAATTGGGATATAACAAGAGAAATCCTGAAGACAACCGTAAATTGCTTGATATACTACACAGTGAGCTAAAAGAATTTAATTTCTTTAAATTTTTATGGGATGAAACTATATTTGAAATATGATCACAATATCCATTTCTTAGGCTAATGCATATACTCTGATTTATTATAGAATTAATCATTGGAACATTTGAGCCTTTATTGATCTGTCAACGACTTTTGTGATGTTAATTCGAAAACAAGATTCAAAAATACTTCCAGACTGCTTCGATGCTGCATGTGATAAAGAGCTACTACCTAAGGTGTAGCACAACTTCCGCAGAGTGCAAACAACAAAGGCTTCCACAGGAATTTCTGTGTTGAATATAAGCTTTACCCTTTAATAACGTGTCAGAGAGTTGTTAATTTCTGCCTCGTAAGATAAATTAGTTTCCTACCTAACGCCATTATATGGGGTTTAAAATAAAGGTGTGATAACATTTCTTGTAAATACTGATTAAAAGTCTTGCAAGAAATTTTACATCTTGTTTAGCCCTAAATCAAGCGTGATTAAATGAGTCCATGGGTCAAAGCCGTTTTCTTTTTTTGTCAGTCAGGGATTGCATTTCCAATGTTTCCTTCCGTTTATTTTAAACGGTGAAGAAGGTAGAAGAAAAATCCATTAAAAGGTGATACAAATATGGCATACTTTTAGTTTAAAACATGATCTTCAAGATAGGCGTGATTGGCAACGTGAGAATCGAAAATGTCGGCCCAAAGCCAAGATGGCGTCCAAATTTAAAGATTAATAATTGTGATGTACAAGAAATAAGTTTTATTATAATAAACGTTGTTTATTATGCAATATCTTACACAAATAGCCTTATATTTACCTTTCGAAGGATTTTTCTATTATCTTCTTCACTAATTCAGGTTATACAGGTTTCGTCATCAATCAAATGTATGGACAGGCACAAAGAAGCTGACTTCTTGCATGTGCAACATCCTACTCATACAGTTTTGCACTGGCACTTTTTAAGTACTTGGCATTGTTCTGCTATGACTCTTAATTCAGTCCAGTGAATAGTGAATGTGCCATCGTCATTATTTCTCCACCCCCAGGTGATAAGCGATGGTAGTGCTGGCTTCGTCTGGAGAGCCTGGCTCCATATGTGCCTTACCTGATATGTAGCTCGTTGGACGTGCTGGATAAGAGCTCCTCGTGTGGGTGGGATTGCATCATAGTCTCTATTCTTTTCTGCAAACATGATTCTCCGGGCTTTATTTACAGACAACTGCGAACTGGGTCCATCCTGCAGTAGAACACCGAATCGTTCTGTTGCTCCCGTCTGATCTGTGATGATCGCACAAGGTGCAGACAGCTGGCGAAATGTGTTAGCAGTTTCCTTTTTGCCTCTTCCTTTAAAGGCACTCACTGTGTCACAACCAGTCACTGCATGGAAAAAAATAACCCACATGCCTTCTCGCCAAGTTAAAAGACTATGCTGTGGACTGGTAACCATCTCCTGCTTTTACCCACTCCGTACGCAACCCACAAGTGGTCTAGACCACTTCTCTTCAAAACAGGGAATGCTGCTACTGCTACGACGACTATATCAATGTCATTTGCAAGGATAGTTGCTCTAGTGATGTAGCTGTGCTTCACTGCATTCATGACATGGACAAAAACCCTAGTGTCATCTTCTTCATGGGAACAGTCGGTCATGTCTTCCATCAAGTGTTTTACCTCATCTTCTTTATTGCTAACACATGATGACATGGCTGTAGCAAAGGCTAGTCTACCAGTAGCTTGTTTCAACTTATGGTCTAGGAAACTATACAGTTCTTTTTTGTTCTCCTCATTTTGGATAAAACTGGGCCAGTTCTGAAGAAGCTTTCTTTTTCTGTTACTCGGCGTCGAGACCCCTAACTCATTGTAACCTTGTGAATGAATTCAGTGACTGTGCGTTGTAAGTATCAAATACTACATCAGTGCATTTGTACCTCTCAGCATATTTGTTTACCTTTCCAACAAAGTCGTGTTCAGCACAGTCCTTGAAGGTTAGATGCTTGGGACGAATAGCATGTGCTAGGTGTGCTTCATCAATGCACATAGCATCAATTTCTGGATCGTATGCAGACATTTCCACCTGATTCTCTAGGTATGCAATAAGTTCTGATTTTATTCCGTGGTAGAGATTTCCATTTGAACTAATGGAAGCTGGGAAGTTTTGCATTTTCGTACCTGAAATACTCTTCCAGATCTACTTGTCTTGTTTGGCAAGAGATGAACAAGTTTGCAAAAATATTTAGTCTTGTTTCACAGCATTCATTCTCCTGCTTCTTTGCGGTCTTTGTTCTGAGCCTGTCAAATATTTTGAAGTTGTTCTGCTTCAAAGTGTGCCATACATATTCTAGATTAGATATAAAGCACTCAAATTGCTTCGTTCCCTCAGGAATGTAATTCTTCAAAACATCAACCGCATCAGCTTTGGAATCAAATGTCAGCAGCTCAGAGGATGTTTCATCCAAGAATGGATTTCTGAACTCTTCCACTGTTTTACAAAGACTCTGCACATCTTCCAGGAATGTCTCTTGGAGGAGTGTGTTCGTGGTCTAACGTATTGGTGTGTTGCTTGCTTTTTGATAACTCATCATATTCCCCAACAAGGCAACATATCTCTGGCCCTGACGCCATCCATCTTAACAAGGTAGACTCATTTTACGTGTTAGCTACAGCTCCGCCATCTCCCTTGATTAGAACATTGTTTTTTCTCATGGGCTTGATCCACTCCGATGGCAGAGAACGGTCTTTCCGTCTTGTGGATCACAATCCTTCCTGCTGCAAACTCTTCATTGACTGATGGATTGGCCTCAGGTAGCTTTAGCATATCATTGATGTGCACAGACAACCATTCATCTTGCATAATGAGTGCTGTCATTGGCAAAGACGTACGGTATCGAGGCATTCAGTGAGACAAGGTACCCTGTGAAATCACCCACTCTGATGGACCTGATATACCCGAGGATGATTACTTCCAGTCTGAGCATCATGTTCCAGTACAAGATCTGGGGTTCCTGAGCTTCTCGTTTGGCACACCAATCATTAAAGCTCCTAGACTCATCACGTGCCTCATATGCCCCTTTCTTTAGCTGGTACAAGCTGCAGGTTGTTACCTGATGCACTCTTCTTGTTTTAGTTACACTAGCGGCAGACAAGAAAGACTCAGCTGTGACAGAGGTTGCAATGCCAGCTTCTTGAATCGCTGTTGTCCACCCACTGCCGTTAGGCAAACTACCAGCTACTCTTAAAGCAGCCATCTCAAACTACCAGCAACTCTTAAAGCAGCCATACGTTTGTGGCCACTTCTATTGAATCTACTTGGCCGGTGCAAACAGTGGTTGATCTACAGCCAGAACTGACTTGGATTTAACTTATGTATGACGTCTTTGACTTTGTCCATGGCATGCTTGATAATTGACAGTAAGGGCATAATGGCAGACATATCCATGTCAAACTGCAGATCTTCCACTTGTTGAGCATTGTGTGCTGACCATGTGACTTTAATATTATTATCATAGACTTCTGTAAGAGCTACTGACTGCAACCAGTCGTACTCAGGTTTTAGATTCGGCGCTGCAGGTAGGGTGGGAATGTCACCCGAAGAGGTATAGGGTATTTCTCCAGAAAAGTTGATTTTACTTTCGTGTAGCTTTCTGGGAGCTCAGGAATATTTTTGATCTTCTTCTTTAGAGCCAGTTCTGCTTGTGGCTCTCCTCTTGCAGCTCTCTGGAACAGAGAAATACTTTTGTCCCATGGAATGATGTTCTTGCTGTTGTGCTTTTGGGTCATGGTCAATGTTATCTACAGCCCGAACTGTGAACACGCTGCCCTTCATCTGTGGTGGAGTTGACACACTATGTCGTCTTCAACATACTGACTAACGACAGCTTCGCCCAGCTGGTTTGATATTTCAAACGCAAGTTGGAAATTGATACACAGGACAAACCGAAGGCAATTAATCTGTCGGGTAAATCCCACTCATCCACAAAGATCGATATCCTATCTAAATGGTTAAAATTCTCCCCCAACACCACGCAGAGCTAACCGAAATGGTAGGTTTCTTAGCGTTGTCAGTATTTATGCACCAACAATGTCTCATTCTGATGAAACTGTTGGGCAGTTGTATGATGGTCTAGCGCAATTATTGAGGAAAGTACCAATTTCTGACAAACTGGTCATATTAGATTTCAACGTAAAGGTTCGAAATGGCTGACATGGGATTGGAAAATATAATAAATATGGAATATCTCTTTTGATGTTTTGTACTGAAAACAATCTGGTTGTTACCAACGCTTTGTTTAAGCAGAAATGTAAATATAAACCATCGGGATGCACCCAAGATCTAAGGCAACGCATAGGTTATATTTTGATCAGAAAACGTGGTATAAAAGATGTTTCAAGTGTTCGGGCCATGAGAAGAGCAGAAAGCTCGTCTTTGTGCGTGGAAAAAATGAATATTTCGATAATGCCTAAAAGTTTGGTCCTCAGGCACCGAAAAAGCTACCAAGCAATATGCAAAGCTTCCATGCTGCTATAGAAAGTATCATTTTTGATTCAAATAATCTATGGGAAGATTTTAAAACAAAAGTATTTCAGATTTCAAGTTCTTCAACGGGATTTAAATCGCCTAAGTCCAGTGACTGGTTTTCAGACAAAGCACCAGAAATTCATGATCTGCATTTAGAGAAACAAAATTTATGCAACATACTTCTTTCTAAATCTTGAAGATTGCGATAATGTCAGTCACTCTGAAACAGGCTTGCAATCTCTTGTACTCAGTTTGTGATGATTTTGGCCTGACTATCCACTTGAAAAAGACAGTTGTGATGTATCAACCTGCACGTGGTGCTTTATTTACAGACAACTCCGAACTGGGTCCATCCTGCAGTAGAACACCGATTCGTTCTGTTGCTCCCGTCTGATCTGTGATGATCGCACAAGGGTAAGTCACATGACTCTTTCATCTACCTCGGAAGCTCTGTACAAAATGTTGGAAACTTGGACATCTGCGAATTCGATGGGCAGCCACAGTATTTGGTGGTTTGGAGCCACGACTTTGGCGCCAGCAACATATCAATAACGCCTCAAAATTGTTGCATTCCTCTGAAACATGGACCAGTTACGAAAAACATCTCAAATTGTTAGAATGGTTCCACCAAAAATGCCTTCACCCCTTTTAAAACATTACACGGGACATTTTTGCTCCAGACACAGATGTCTTTGCAGCTGCAGGCATCACTTCGCTTAAATCAATGATCTTGAATAATTAAATGAGATGGTCTGGCGACATTGTTCGAATGCCGGATGAACGCACACCCCAACAGTCTTTTTTATGGAGAGCTTGCAGAAGGGAAAGGCGATCAGCGTAAAACCTAAAAAGAGGTTTAAGGGCTTCTTAAGGACTAACATGAAGTCACTTGGAATGGATCCAAGGCGATAAAAACCCATTCTGCAGATCGAGTTGGATGCTGAACAAAAGCTGTAGATTGGAGTAAAAGCTTTTGAAGAAACGAGGATCAACCAGCAAAACTGAAAAAGAATTTAAAGAAAAATGCTATGATCAACGAGAAAATGAATTCCAGCCATCTTTTTGTGTGCACAATGTGTGACGGTCCATGCCTTTCTTTTGCTGGGCTCAAATCTTATCTGCGGACCCAATGAAGATCGAACCTCCACCAACTATTCTGCCTATATCTATTTGTGCATACCTGTCAATGTTATGTATGTCATAATATCTGCAAATCTTACGGAGGCCTCAAAAGACATTTTAAGAACAACATAGACCAGAACTTAACTGTAGTTCTTGGTGGTCCAAAACAGATATGCAATTAATATGGGTGTCTTTTCAGAACATCGTCTGGTTTAAAAAGCCACATCAGACGCCATTATAGATCTAAGATGTACATACAAGAGATGGTCAAACTTTGCTTAAGTAGTAAACAAACACCATGTATGCATTCACCATGCTGGACCACTGAAATCTACAAGTTTTCTTCACGCTCTCTCTTATTCCTTTCTGTTGAAGAGCGTAGGCTCGAAACGTAAACGACTTTTCCATTTTTCCCGAGTATCAAATTAATAAAATTGCTTGTTGTTCATGCACCTGTCTTCGCCCTTTGTTTTTCTATAAATTCTAACAATATATACACATATACACATACATACATACATACATACATACATATATGTATATATATATGTATATATATATATATATATATATA
>NC_068997.1:2018967-2021467 GCF_001194135.2 Octopus bimaculoides
ACATACATACATACATACATATATGTATATATATATGTATATATATATATGCGAAGTGCTCCATTCAGTTTTTGTTATCCAAAATGCATTCAAAAGGCTTTCGTCGCCCTAGGTCTATAGCATAAGACACTTGCTAGCCCGAGGTGTCTTGCAATAGGACTGGAATTATTAGCAACCTCTATTATATATGTATATATGATGTAAATAATAGATACAGTAAATAGAAAAATTAAAGTAGAAATAGGAAGAAAAGAGTGTGATGGCGGAGAATCATTGGAGAATATTGAATTCTGCGTAGTATATTGATTTTCATATTAAATATTCATGACGGGTAATGCATATCTAGTGATATCAAATGCCATGCTGTGGATATGTAGATATATCAAATGTCATGGTGAGCGACGATAATTCTATTATATCAATACATCTTAGTACATTTATCGGCTGCTGTGATTTATTGTGGACACATTCATCTGAACACCTGACAACGACACAGAGAGAACAGGCAAATGTCAACAGCTTAGCGGGCAGAAATTGATGATTAAAGTATATAATGTTTATACAGTGTTTTGCCGATAAGTACTTTGTCAGTACATGTTCTTACACAAGCGCACGCGCACAGACACAACAGTCCAGACAGAAATACACATATCACGCGCACATGCGCACTTACGCATACACAAGCAAACAGAAAAAAAACATACGCGTAGAAGCCTCGTCAAAGACAAATACACGGAGGAGAGGTTTTATATATTATATTTAAATATAGAAAACAACAAAATTACAACAATAGTTATGGACGTATGTATGTCTACATAGAAGCAAAGATGCAGACATTCATGTGGGCAGACACACAAACAGACAGACGGGCAAACAGATTGATAGATAGATAAATAGATTGATAGATGGACAGACAGGCAGGCACAGACAAATAGATAGATAGAGAGATAGACAGATAGATAGATAGATAGATAGATAGATAGATAGATAGATAGATAGATAGATAGATAGACAGATAGATAGACAGACAGACAGATTTCAGTCAGGTGAGCATAGTAATCAAAATGAAAAGAAATGAATCATAAAAAGAGAGTAAGTATATTTGATGTTTATTGCTTTCTACGACATGGTCCAAACGTTATAACTTTTGCTGATGAAGCTGAAGTCGAAACATCTGGCCATATTGTATTCTGTAAAAGGACATGTATGTATGTATGTATGTATGTATGTATGTGTATATGCATGTATGTGTATATGTATGCAGCGAGAGGGAGAGAGAATGAGAGAGAGAGTACCAGGTCGGAAAAAACAACAGCTAATACCTCACTACTGATATCGGTGACTAAAAATTTTAGAAACAAAGTATTGAGATTATAAACAAATATAGCATATGTCCACCAAATAGAACCAATGAGTTCAATGAACCTGAAACATTACTAATCTTTATGTATTATAATTACATTTTATTGTCAACATGTAAATATAGATAAGTGTGATTGTGTGGGAAGAAGCTTGCTTCCCAAACCACATGGTTATGGATTGGGCAAGTGTCTTCTACCAAAGCCTCAGTTCGACCAAAGCCTTACAAGTGGATTTGATGAACGGAAACTGAGGGAAGTCCGTCGTATGTGTGTGTATGTGTTTCGTGTCTGTGTTTTTTTTTTCCCTACCACTACTTGACAACTGATGTTGATGTTTAGAAATAATACATTTCTAAATCTCTCAGAGAGATTTATGCAGTAGTGATACGATGAAGTTGTTGTATGCTGTCAACTTAATGTGACAGTCCCCTGAAGGGAATAATATTACTGTTGGTTAGGACACAGAAAATGTGTCAAGGCCGACAGGAAGCGGTGCTGCTTGCTAGGTCTAACCAACAGTAGTATTATTCCCTTCAGGAGACTGTCACATTAAGTTGACAGCCTACAACTACCGATGTTGATGTGTTTACATCCCTATAATATAGTGGTTCGGCAAAAAATATCGATAGAGTATTGTGGTGGCGGCAGTGGCAGCATTGATAAATTAATGAGTCACTTGTTAAGGATATCTCTACAGATATTACATAGAAATTATAACCAGTTCTGATATTTCTTACGACGTTTCCTATCCAAGACATGAGACGCAAAAAAAAAAAGTTTTTGTTTGTTTGTTGGTTGTTTACGTCTGACGTCTCAGATACAAAACGTTGTAAAAAAAAAAGTCAGTGCTGGCTCTATCTAATTAGTATACAATATCTGTAGAGATAACCTTAACAAAAGATGTGATGCGCACTGCCGACAGAGTAGAACACGGTATTGGCTTATACTTTTTACTCTTTTATTTGTTTGTCATTTGACTGCGGCCATGCTGGAGCACCACCTTTAGTCGAGCAAATCGACCCCAAGACTTATTCTTTGTAAGCCTAGTACTTATTCTATCGGTCTCTTTTGCCGAACCGCTAAGTGACGGGGACATAAACACACCAGCATCGGTTGTCAAGCAATGCTAGGGGGACAAA
>NC_068997.1:2024130-2024656 GCF_001194135.2 Octopus bimaculoides
TACATATATATGTGTGTGTGTGTGTGTAAATAATATGTGACAATTATTCGGTAGCCATGATAGAACTCCGAGTTTCGGATGCCGGGGAGGAAACCCACGCCGCCATCTCTTCAGTTATCTGGCCATCGAAAAAAATGCTGTGAAAATGACCGTTAAAGAAAGGGAAATTACTGTGTGACCGACCGTTATTAAGATAAAAGAGCTATTAGAATGACCGCTAAGTGAGGGGAGGGAGTAAAGGTAAGGGAGTAAAAGTGCCCTTTACTCCCTCCCCTCATTCTAATAGCTCTTTTGTCTTAATAACGGTCAATCACACAGTAATTTCCCTTTGTTTAACGGTCATTTTCATAGCATTTTTTCGATGGCCAGATAACTGAAGAGATGGCGGCGTGGGTTTCCGCCCCCACATCCGAAACTCGGAGTTTTTTCATGGCTACCGAATAATTGTCACATATTATTTACTGATAAATTTCTC
Source organism: Octopus bimaculoides (assembly GCF_001194135.2). Taxonomy (NCBI): domain Eukaryota; kingdom Metazoa; phylum Mollusca; class Cephalopoda; order Octopoda; family Octopodidae; genus Octopus; species Octopus bimaculoides. The sequence continues at coordinate 2,024,606 of NC_068997.1, forward strand.
AAAAGACATTTTAAGATCCACAAAGAGCAGAACTTATCTGCAGCTCTTGCT
>NC_068997.1:2026126-2026504 GCF_001194135.2 Octopus bimaculoides
TATATATATATATATATATATATATATAATATTATATGCATATATATATGTATGTTTGTGTGTATATATGTATCTATGTATGTATCTATACGCATACATACATATGTACAAGAATACCTATGCATGTATATATATATATATACATATATATATATGCTATACATACCAAAAGTTATTCTTCTTTCAGATAAATTTTGCAATTTTACTTTGGTGCTGCTGCTGTTTTGTCCCAGGTCAGGTGTGATCAAGTCCATTAATTTGTATTACTTATCCGCCTATAGGTTTTCTGTCCTATACTTATCTACATAGCTATGTGCTTCTATATGTTTTTATTGATACACACACACACACACACACACACACACACACACACACACA
>NC_068997.1:2026514-2027349 GCF_001194135.2 Octopus bimaculoides
ATATATATATATACATACATATATATACATACATACATACATATATAAAACATACATGCATTCATTGTATGTTTAGCCATGTTTGTATAACAGTGTATATTATACACTTTAGTTTTCTTTTTAATTTAGCACTAAAATTGATGTGTATAATAGCCGGAAGCTAATGTCGTTGAATACCTATTGTGTTGTTGAGACAAGTCTCTTGCAAAATTATAGGAACACAAATTTAAAAATATATATGTATATATAGCAATGATATAGTTAACTTTGTTTAATATCAAAACAGCGTGTAGATTGGAAGATTTCTCGCTAAAGAATACTTGGAGGTAATAATTGGCAATTTTTCCTGTTATCGCCTTTGGCAGGATTGATATCTAATCTGATCAAAGCAATAACAATCTTACTTGATTTTTATCTGGTAGCTGCTGAATTAAATATATTACTTAATATGTATTGATTTCTAGAACTGGAGCGCACACATTTGCAGATTGTATCAAGCGTCACATGGGAGAATATTGTAGATATTACAGCAACACCGGTATTTTTGACATGGGTTCATGTTATCGGTCCCCGGAAGGATGAAAGGTACACCTGACACTGATGGAGTTTCGACCTTCAAACGTAAGCATTCGTAATAAAGTGTGGCAACAAATTTGATCTATCAGTTTTTTGTGTTTGCTAAAGACCGACCATAGTATAGTGGTTTTCCATATAAGTGTGTGTGCACGTAAATAAATATACATGCATATATGTATGTATGTATATATGTATATACATGCATACATACATACATACATATATATATGTATATATATATATATATATATATATATAT
>NC_068997.1:2028251-2030924 GCF_001194135.2 Octopus bimaculoides
ATATATACCCATACATGCAGACGTACATACAAACATATGTTTATTTTTATATATGTATATATGTGTGTGTATGTATATGAACATATCTATATATATATTCGAAACACTTCTCATTTTTTTCGTTTACCAACAATCCGCTTACTCGTGATTTTCTCATAGAAGACACTTCTCAAACGGTGTCGTGCTACGGGATCAACCTGGAACCATCCACTTACAAAGCTAATGTCTTAATCAGCAAGCCATTTCTCCCCTCCATTCCATTATTCAACAATCCTCACACCATTTGCCTATGTAACACACAAAATCCTTTTAACTGCTTAATATAGTCATCGACGAAATGTGGATTGCATCACGCTATCGATCAGAAATACATACTGGCGTCCATTTTGTTATTGTCTCGCCTGGCTAAGCACGTGATGGTAGCCATTTTAGTTGTCCACTTTTAGCAAAAGCCCACATTTGAAATGTCAATAATTCAACCTATCAATCATAATCTATTAAAAAAAATGTTATCTGCATAAATAGTTACCTTGCTATCATCATGCAACAACCTTACATGTATGTATTTATACTAATGTATCTTTATTATTAATCTTTATTCCTTACTATCTCCTGCAACATCGCTTTTTTCCTCACCACCACCGCTCTCTTCTTCACTATCATCCCTTCTTCACTATCATCCCTTCTTCTACCCCAACCCGTTCATCATCAACGTTTTCTGCTCCGTCACCATTACTCCTTTTGCAACATTCTGTGCCACTACATCTTCCCACATTACCCCTACTACTGCTTCCACCACTACTACCACCAACAACACCAACAACAACAATACTACAACAAAAGGCCACTAACTCCTACATTACCAAAAATATCTATCGCAATAGCCATTTGGATCGAACTGCAGTTTTCTATAGAAATATCTGCAAACAATGTTTGATGTTATTCTTTGCCTTCAACGTAGTCATTACAACCGTAACCACCATCACAAAAATGCATTTCAAAGGACAAAATATTTAAAAATAATACACAGAAACAAAAACACAAAACAAAAACACACTTTTAAAATGATATTTAGATATTTGTTTCAATAGATGTCATCTAGGAAGTTGTTTTGTGTATTTAATTATTTTCTGTTTTACTCCAAGCTATTTCATTTTTATTTAAATGACAATCAGAATTACAGACTATCTATCTATCTATTTATCAATCTATCGATCTATCTATCTATCTATCTATCTGTCTGTCTGTCTGTCTGTCTGTATGTCTATCTATCTATCTATCTATCTATCTATCTATCTATCTATCTATCTATCTATCTATCTATCTATCTATTTATCTATCTATCTATCTATCTATCTATTTATCTATCTAACTATCTCTTTATGTGTATATTTATTTATCTGCCTATCTGCATGTATATGTATACGTATATGTATATGGGTATATATATATATATATATATATATATATGTGTGTGTGTGTGTGTGTGTGTGTGTGTGTGTGTGTGTGTGTGTGTGTGTGTGTGTATACCTGTTCCTGTATTTGAGTGTGCGTATGTGTGTTTCTATTTGTGTTCGTTCTTAGAGCCGGACCTGTTACCTGATTAATTTTCTATTTCTCTTTTATTCTACTTTATCTATTGTTGACCATGTGTAGGAGTCTTGTAGTGTTGGGTTTTTGTTTTCATAAGAACTGTATAAACAGACTAAACCTTCAATGGAATACATACACTTGCTTCAGTGGCCATATTTCATTTAAAGAAATCCACTTGTTTCGTGGATTCATTGAAGTATCTTCTATCATTTATTTTCTTTCTTTTACTCTTTATATTCTACTTGCTTCAGTCATTAGACTGCAGCCATGCTGGGGCACGGCCTTTAAAATTTTTTAGTGACGTATATCGACACCAGTGCTTATTCATTTTTTAAAGCCCGGTACTTATTATATCTGTGAGTTTTGCCGAACCGGTAGGCTACGGGTACGCAAACACATCAACACCAGTTTTCAAGTGGTGGTGGGAGACAAACACAGCCACAAGGACACACACTTATATACGTATACATATATGCATATATATATGAATATATATATACATACGCATACATATATACACATAAACACATACATAGATACGCATATATACACATGTATATGCATATATATATATGTGTGTGAGTGTATGTGTGAGAGAACTATCTATATGTAAGGGTGTGTGTGTGTGTGTGTGTGTGTGTAGTTTTCGCGAACTGAAACGCAATTCCCCATATTCTTCTCCTTGCCTTACCTTGTTTCAATCTTTGAATCCCAATAATTTCACAGATTAAATTAATGATTTCATATTTTGGCACAAGGCCAGCACTTACTTGAGAGAGTGTAAGTCGATTACACCGACCCAGTCTTCAACTGGTACTTAATTTATCGACCACGAAAGGATGAAAGACAAAGTCAGCCTCGGCGGAATTTGAACACAAGACGTAAAGACAAGCAAAAATACCGCTAAGCATTTTGCCCGGCGTGTTAACGATCGTACCAGATTGCCGCTTTTTTCCCCAGTATTAATTACTAACCGAACTTTTCAATATATACGTGTGTGTGTGTGTGTGTGTGTGTGTGTGTGTGTATTATCTATGTATGCATGTACGCATGTGTATATGTATGTATGCATATATATAT
>NC_068997.1:2031443-2033519 GCF_001194135.2 Octopus bimaculoides
GAGAGAGAGAGAGACAGACAGAGACAGACAAACAGAGACAGAGAGAGAGGTAAATAGAGAGAGAAAGAGAGTGAGACTGAGGTAAATAGATAGATAGATAGATAGATAGATAGATAGATTAATTCATGTGTGAGTGCGAATTTATTCACGCACATGTTCATTAATCCATTCCCATGTATGTAGATGTTAGTGATTCTGTGTGGATGATTCTGTGTTTCCGTTTGCTTCCTGTGTGAGATTATGTGTGAGATTATGTGTGAGTGTGTACGTGTTTAAGAAGCTATTAGTTTCTATGAAGCTGCAGGGGAAAGACCATTTATTAATTCTTCAGTGAAATTATTCCTTAATATCAGACGAAGACAGACTCACTAAAAATAGGAACAAGTGTGGAAGCAATGAAGCAGTTAGATTACTGATTGGTTAACACTAATTGTTTTCGCCTGGATCTTATACTACAATGAAATGCGTGAAACCAGTTTCATTCATCACAGGTTCACAGACAAAGTAAACCGGATTTTGTTTTTGCACAGATGCAAGACTTCGATTTGATATAAAGAATAATTATGGGTTGGTCATCTGTCTTTTTGTGTGTTTTTTATCATTTAGGTCAGGAAAGGCGGCAAGCCGGCAAGACCGTTAGCACGCCGGACAAAATGCTTAGCGGCATTTCTTTCGTCCTTACGTTTTGAGTTCGAATTCGGCCGAGTCCGATTTTGTTTGTCATCCTTTTGGGGCTGATGATATAAGCATCAGTTCTGCACTGGATTCGATGTAATCCACTGGTATCCTCTCCCCAAATTTCAGGCTTTCTCCTTTAGTGGAAAGAAATATTTAGGCCAGGAGAAAGGATGCGAGCTGACAGAGTCGTTAGCAGAGTTTCGTCTGTCTTCACTTCTTCAGTCCAAATTCCGTCGATAAAATAAATACCAGTTTAGTACTGGGGGTCGATGTCATACACTAGCCCTCTGCCAAAAAATTGCAGGTTTTTTGCCAGAAGCCATTATTGTTGTTGAGGCAGAATTGTCAGCAACCCGGGCAAAATGTTTGGTGGCATTTTGTCCGTCTTTACGTTCTGTGTTCAATGAATCATTGTTTATAACCAGGCAGACAGAGCATGGCATCGGACTGTCGTGGAACCCTTGACTTGCTAGAAATAGCAGCCAGGATTTCCTTTCGATTAGAATTGAATTAGAAGTGAATTCTTTGGAAAGAAACTGAAAGAATCTTTCACAAGTACGAAGTTTTAAAGATATTCTTAAATTTATTTCCATAGACTTTTAATGATTCTTTGGTTGTTCTTTCTTCGATTACGCTTTATTCAGTTCTATTCATTTAATATTATTCTAAAAATAATTTCTTAATTAAAAATCTTATGTTAATTATAACTCAATTCTGATATGAAAACCAATGTCCTAATAATGGATGATACTCATTCCATTGTTTGACGTCATTGCTGATTAACTGATTACTTTCGATGTAGCACTACCAAATATGTTCGCCTCTTCAAATCCTGATTTTCAAATAAAACTGCTCACTTTGTTGTTACAGTGTGCTCCTTCCTGATGGGAACGAAACGTTAAGAATGAAGATCTTCATTCTATAGAACATTGATGATGTACAAAAGCCATTGGTGAAGCTGGGTTGGAAACAAAGAGAATGAAATAAAACTATTATTTCAACAATAGAGAGAAATGAATCACAGAAAGGATATGGTTTAGATGTCCGTCTTCTGAGTTCGAGACTAACATGAATCAGCTAATTTTAAATTTTGCATAAAAAAAAAAGAAATGATAAGGCAGTTGATCCCTTTCAAATGCCATTTTGATCAGACTTAACCAATTGGGTACGGAATTGTTCTCTTCATTGAAGATATAATTTGGTCAATTAAAATTCTGAAACTGCCACTTCACATCTGCTAGAGCATATCTCACTATAAAACTCAGTATACAGGGACATCTTATACATACAAACAAACATACATAAACACACACACACACACACACACACACATATATATATATATATATATATATATATATATACATACATACATACATATACAAACATACATACACA
>NC_068997.1:2033693-2034773 GCF_001194135.2 Octopus bimaculoides
ATATATATATATATATATATATATATATACGTATACATATATCTATATATATACACGTATACATATATCTATACACATTCACACACATGCACATGGTGATTGCTCCATCTTCACAAATGATCACTGTCTACTTGTGTGTGCTTCCTTGTTGTCATTTGCATTTCTGACTATCCGGCCATGACCTCTGAAATGACTATTCTGTCCCGCTGCAGATCTGCGTGATTTGAAGCATAAGTGACAGAGAAAAGTTATTGCATACTGTTCGCTTCATACTCAAGACATGTGTATGTGTGTGTGTTTGTTTGTGTGTTTGTGCGTATGCGCTTGTGTGTGTGTTTGGATGTGTGTGTGTAAAGAAAGAGAGGGGGAGTAGTAGAACGAGTGAGATCATGGTACGCTAGTTCATTGACAGGAAATTAAGAATTTTAACAATTCGTCAAAGAGCACGATGGCGGTGGTGATGTATTCAAATAGTTTGCCAGAAACAAAAAAAAAATAGTAAAATACTATACACAGAAAAAAGTAGAATCGAACCCGTTTATTTGACACCAACAATATGCAGTACACCAAACACCTGGAAAATCTTTCTTATATTGTTATCGATTATTTGTCCCAAAAGCTCTACTAATCCAATATCCGCCCAAAACAAACGTTGACAACCGATAGACCTGCAATGAATTGAAATAATTGCGCTCGCTCGTATAAAATATTTCCAGTCACATGACAACATTCGTTGCCATCTTGCTTTCTCTTTCAGACATTTAAAAAATGTTTCGGCCGACAGCAAACAAACCCAATCAGCATAATTAATAATCGTTTATTACAGTAGTAATAGTAGTTGTAATAAGGCATGTTTTAATCTTTGGTCGTCTACGGATGCAAATACGAGGAATGTGTGCGGGTGTTTGCGTGAGTATATGTGAGTGTTGGAAGCTTTAGATGTGTTTGAAGATACACATGTTGGTATTTATATGTACATATGAGTTTAATATCGTCTTTGCACGATAACTTATGCAAATGTGTGCTTTGTGGTTGCAGTTCCTAACCATGTATGAATGTATGTGCGAATTTCTACGTGTG
>NC_068997.1:2035165-2036159 GCF_001194135.2 Octopus bimaculoides
ATATATAAATGTATTACAAGATTAATTTCAATCACCCTTATGTACGCCTCCTCCACAAAGTTTGCCTTGCAAACAAACACTCATATCTATCTATCTATCTATCTATCTATCTATCTATCTATCTATCTATCTCTCTCTCCCTCTTACTCACTCTTTCACTCTCTGTATATATATATACGCACACACATACATTATATACAAGTATACGTATATATATACATATATATATAAACAAATATCGGTATAGGCATAGCAATATATACATAGATAGATGCATGTACATATGTGTGCATATATAATCACTTGTAAATACAGATGCATGTATCTATATATACGTATATGTATATGCATGTCCATGCAAACCTATAACGGCTAATATTCACACAAACACACGCACACACGGACACACACGCACACAGAACTTCCTTCGTATACATAAAAACCTTTAAAAAGAAATAAGATATACTTTGTGTTGCAAATTATCTTTTACAATTTATTATTGAATATTTAAAATTTATTCCAATCGTTGTTGTTAATTGTGGAAATATGATACATTTTTCTCGTTCATTCATTAACAATTGTAATTATATATTTGTTAATTTATTTATAATTTCTACCAATAGCAAAATACATTCCACAGCGGAAATCATTTTCCGATATGCAAACAAGGAAGGAAAAAGGTAAAAATTTAAGAAAAATCTATTTTCAAATTGACGATATAATCTGTTCAATCTATCAGGCCTCTTCCCTCTACAAGCTACTCCTGCTATTCAAATGCCATAATCAGTTGTTGACATTTTGGAATCGTCTTCTAGAATGTGGTCAAGTTCTAGCAGTAGTCCGCCATTGTCGTGTGTTATGTAGTATTATTGCTGATAGAAATGTCACATATCTATTTCTATTCTTACACACATTCACGCACTCGCTCCCGCTCTCTCTCTCTCTCTCTCTCTATCTCTCTCTCTCTCTCTCTCTCTCTCTCTCTCTCTCTCTC
>NC_068997.1:2036296-2037721 GCF_001194135.2 Octopus bimaculoides
ATATGTGTATATATATATATATATATATATATATATATATATATATAATACAAATAATAATTGAGTAAATGCATATATACGTACATGTATGCACAGAACTACATCGACATGTATATATAGATGCACATCTGGGTACAGGACGATGTAAAAAATCGTGGACAAAATGATAAACAGAGCACAGAAAACACACAGGCCACACAGAGAACACCCCCCCTATCAGCTGCCACCACTCCAAAACCAAGTGCCTCGAAGAGTTAGGGCAGGACGTATCGCCAGAATGGCTCCTTCCACGGACCACAAATTAAATTGGTACAATGGAGGAATATAGTGGCGGACAGAAAACAAGACAGGAAAATGAAACTGAAAATAAACAAAAAAGGCTATACGGTCAGACGTGAAAAATGTGTATACTGAACGCTGTGAAGCAACGAACTGGAAGGAAGCGGGACGAAGAATGTTCGGGTTCGAACTTGGTGATGGCCAAGATAAGAAAGGAAGTAGTAGCCGGACACATGTGACCAGCGAGGGGGTAAGGAGAAAGAGCGGTAGAGGGAGAAAAAGGGGAGGAAGAAGAATATAGGTGCGCAACGAGAGACAGGGAAGAAGAGAGAGATATAGTAGTGAAGGGGAGAGGCGAAGAACAACAGAAGAAAGAAAGAGAGGGGGAGAAAGATATGCATACATACATATGTGTGAGTGTGTATGTGTGTATATATACACACTCATATGTGTATGCATATGTGTATGCATGCATGTATACATAGTCGCAGGCGCGGCTGTGTTATAAGAGGCACGCTTCCAAACCACGTGGTTCAGCCTTCGACTAAGAACTTGGGGTGTCAATTTAATGAGGGAAACTGAAAGACAACCGTTGGAAAAAATATGTTTGTATAAAGCTATGTGTGTGTATGTCTTTGTGTTTGTGTTTGATCGCTACCACTGGTTGACAACCGGTATCGGTTTGTTCCCCGCCAAGTTTGACAAAAATACCCATTGAATAAGAGGCAGGCTTTTAGAGAGTATGTACCGGTCTCGATTCATTCGACTAAAACTCATGAGTCGTTCCAGTTAACACGATACATGAGTCGTTCCAGTTAACACAATACAGGAGTCGTTCCAGTTAACACGATTTTTTATTATTATTATTATTATTATTATTATTATTATTATTATCATTATCATTATTATTATTATCATTATTATTATTATTATTATTATTATTATTATTATTATTATTATTACTATTATTATTATTATTATTATTATTATTATTTTTTTTTTTATATTTTTTTATTCATTTTGTATTCATCATTATTTTGCTTTATTCAATTTCAGAAAAATAGTTTACCAATTGACAAATAGAAATAAAGAAGTGAAATAGAGCCAGTGCATGTGTTTATTATTGGCGTAATGACCCTCCTGAGG
>NC_068997.1:2037995-2039961 GCF_001194135.2 Octopus bimaculoides
AGTGGTGGTAGTAGTAGTAGTAGTAGTGGTGGTGGTAGTAGTAGTAGTAGTAGTAGTAGTAGTGCTGGTAGTAGTAGTGATGGTAGTAGTAGTAGTAGTAGTAGTAGTAGTAGTAGTAGTAGTAGTAACAGTAGTTATGGTGTTGGTGCTAGTTGTAGTAGTGCTAATAGTAATGGAGATCGAAGTGGCGTGACTAAGGAAGAGAGCACCGGCGGCGCCACCACGGCTGTGGATTTGATAGAAAGTTTGGTTGAAAATTGCGAGTACATTGTTGAATAGAGAAGGAATCTGAAGAGCGCAGGAAAATACAATGATTGAAATGAGGAGGCTGGAGGGAGAATCAGGAGGAGTAAGAAAGATAAGGAGGGCACTGGTTTGAATACAGCAGAGTGTAGCTTTGTGGTAAGAAATTTGATTCTCGACCACATGATTCCGGGTTCAGTTCCACTGTGTTGCTCCTTGGGTAAGTGTCTTCTACTATAGCCTCAGCTCGACCGAGGCATTGTGGGGGGATTTGGGAAACGAAAAAATATCCAACATGTGGACGATCTGATCCGAAACTCCGCCACGATTGAAATTAGTCATTACTCATTTTGCCCAATTTAGACATCGTTTTTTGAGAATGGAAAATTATCAAATTAGATATTAATGTGGAAAAAAATTGGCATGGAATCCAACAGAGAAATGAAGACTAATTGTTAAACACTAAAAATTATCCAGTTGTTTCATTAGCAACCTCAATTACAATCGGGTCGAATTTGAAGAAAAGATTCCTGAAAGAAAAGTACCTCTCACCTGATTGTGTTTCAAAACTGTCTCGACTTCAACAAGAACTATGCTGACCAATTTTTACTCCCAAAAAGATGATGCATCAGAACAAATTATGCAATACTCGCAATGTAATAGCTTCAAAGATGTAGGGAGTAGATAACAAGAAATCAGAAAATACATTTTTGCCCCACCCCCTACCGTAATTTCAAATGCTTGACGAATTTGAATGGTACAAAACAATGAAAAATGTAGACAAAAGTAAGAAAGAAAAAGGTCCGATTTAATGAAAAAAATTTGGAGATATATGCAATAATTTTATAGCCGAAAAAAAGAAAAAACGAATGTTTTTAGCTGTTGTGAGATGTATTTTTATGGCTGAAGCTAAATTCGAATTTACATTTTAGAACATTTCTTACATGTTCGTTCATAAAGAACAGTTTTCGATGGCTCGTAGAAATAATGAAGTTTACTAGTACCAATGTATGTATGTTCATATGTGTATGTGTGTATTTGTGTGTGTGTGTGTGTGCTTGTGTGTGTGTTTGTATGTCTGTGTTGCCTAAATATATGCGTGTGTATGTAAGTGTGTGTGTGTGTGTGTGCGTGCATTAATGTGTATATAAAGTTAGTTACACTTTATCATTACTGACTAACTTTCTGCTATATTATATATTTTGATTTCTATTAATTCCCTGGGGAATTCTTCACCAGCTGCTTTGCTTAATTGTTTCAATTTGTTTTCTAAATTTTTTATTCTTTCTCTAAGACTTCATATATTTTCTTCGAAACCAGTTTTCTTTTTCATAAGCCCCTTACATACTAGCATGGACCCTCGTATATGGACTCTATATCTCTGTCTGTCTGATTGTCTGTCTACCTGTCAGTTTATCGCTCTCTCTCTCTCTTTTCCCTCTCTCTCTTTCTTCCCTCTCGTTCTCTTTCTGTCCCCTGTCTCTCTCTTTCTCCATCTGTTTCTTTCTCTCTCTCACATTGTTTCTTATTGTTTCTACTAAAGATTCTGCACTTTTGAAAAAAACACAGTTATTAAAACTCTACCATCTCACCCGGTTCCCCCCACCCCATAACTGATTCTGCACTTAACAACACTTCACCCAATTCTTCTCTCCACAAAACTAAAATCGAGAAAGCTAGTAACCTGACCAGACCACCACTGCATACTATATATATATATATA
>NC_068997.1:2040811-2047040 GCF_001194135.2 Octopus bimaculoides
ATATATATATATATATATATATATATATATAGCGAGAGAGAGAGAGAGAGAGAGAGAAAGAAAGAGAGAGAGAGATAGAGAAAGAGAGAGAGAAAGAAAGAGAGAGAGTTTTATATGTGTGCGTATCCTGAATTGAACGCTTAACCAACCATGTTACGTGCAATGTCACATTGATTCTGACCTTTAGTTTAAGGTTATGTGTGTCCATGGAATATTGTGGCCATTGTAATTGAACAGCTCGTTCATTGATATATCGATTCATTGATTGATTACACTATTATTCATATAATTGAACGATAACAGCAAGAAAACTAACAACATCAAGAATTATCAGCAAAAATAACAGAAACAACAACAACAACAGCGGCTGCAGCAACGACAGCAGCGACGCCAATAGTAACAGACCATAACAACAACAGCAACAGCAACACAATCACTTGAATCACACCAGCGGTAAATGTATGAAGAACAACGACATCCAGAGAAACGCCAACAACAGAAGTACTGACAGTTGCAAAAGCAAAAACGAATACACCCCAGCAAAATAGCAACAAACAAACAACAACAAGAACGACAAAGAGCGACAACAACAACAACAACACTAGAAAGGAGAAACAGCAATCACCAGAACAACAGGAACGACAATAACACCAATAATAATGATAACAACAACGAATTATCAATTGGTTATTATGTGATATAAACGTGGATGTTCTCAAGTGCAAAAGAATTATCAGGCAAACACATAACATGTACAATAGACGGAGTTGGAAATGCATTAATACAGCATGTTGATATGAAGAAGGCGGAAGAACTAGACGAGGTTTAACGGAGAACGGTGTTGCTGCTTATGTTACTGGATGTACCTGCGGGTTTACGTAGGTCTTAGTAACATTTCTATTGATATTCTCTCCCAATAAATTATTGGTTTGTCAACTGATAACCGCAATTTACAAATCTGTTCACTTCATTGACGAAAAAAAATTCAACAACATCACAACACACACACACACACACACATACACACACATACACAAGTGTGCTCTAGCGGTTAAGATTCCTTACTCTCAACACGGCGACCGGGGTTTGGTTTGTTGCTTGAGAAAACGCAGGCATGGGCGGGTGGTAAGAAGTTTGTTTGTCAACTATATGGTGTCGGATTCAATGCCCCTGCGTTGCACATTGGGCATATGTCTTTATTATAGCTTTAGGACGAAAAAGAAAACCCTGTGATTGGATTTAGTGGGCGGAACGGAAAGAATCCCGTCATCTATCTATCTATCTATCTATCTATCTATCTATCTATCTATCTATCTATCTACGTATGTATATATATATATATATATATATATAATATATATATATATATATATATATGCGTCTGTGTGTGTGTCTTTGTGTTTGTGCTTGTCTCCCGCCACCACTGTGTTGGTTTGCTTACGTCCCCGTGACTTAGCAGCTTAGCAAACCCAGCCCAATAAAATAAGTAGCAAACTTACAAAAAAATAAAATAACTACCTTTCAAAGCAGTGCCCCAGGATGGCCGTAATCTAACAGCTAAAATAAATATAAGCGATAGAAGACATACTGCACTTATGTAACAGAACACGCACACACATACAGCACAATGCATAAAACCCACACCATACGTATATAACTATAACACAAATATAGACATATACACACTCACTGGCATATTTATGTAAATTAGTAAAAATATGTAGAAAAATTTACTTATATGACTCTGGTTTGTGTAAATGAAATACAGCTGTGAATATGGCGGCTTTCAAAAATATAATTTTTTTTACCAATTTTTTTAATGATATTTTTTTTGCATTGAATTTCATGATATGAAGTGATTTTTGTTCATACTTTATTGAACTCGAAAATATTTTTAAATAATTCAGTAGTCATTGGAGATTGCAGGAACTAAAATTAAATAGAATGGAAAATAAAGTTAATAATAACAACGACAAAAATCATCAAAGTAGTAGTAGTAGTAGTAGCAGCAGCAGAAGCGCTAGTAAATAGTAGCAGTAGTGACGGTGGTAGTAGTAGTAGTAGTAGCAGTAACTATAATAATAATAGTAATAATAATTCTGGTAATATTATAAATAGTAATAATAATAAAAACAGTAGTAGTAGTAGTAGTAGTAGTAGTAGTAGTAGTAGTAGTAGTAGTAGTAGTAGTAGTAGTGATGATAATAATAATAATAATAATAATAATAATAATAATGATAATAATAATTAATAACAACAACAACAGCAACAATAACAACAACAGTAAGAATAACCAATACATGGCCATATATTCAACAAATGTTATTTATATTCGGTTTTGTCTTCCATTTTGAAATCTCTGTTGAAGTGGAAGTCGTACCTTTTCATAAAACTTCCGTCATGTGTGAACATATTGATTTGTAACACAAATCAATGACTGGAAATTATCGAATTAAATGAATCGCGGAGATCATTCCCTGTCAAAAGGGAACATATTCATTTTCTGGATTGTTTATTTATTCATTTGATTGTTTATTTTGACCAAATCTTACATTTCCTCTTATTCATCACGAAAACATACGAGGAACGGGATTTCTGAATAAGTTTGCCATTCTAAAATTTGGTTAAAGAAGATTGTTAGTAGAATTAGCGATCAGCTTTCTACAAATGTTGGCGTATATTTTGAAGTAAATCTTTTCACAATAACTCATAGTTATCCCAAAGCAATCAACACTCTTGCTAAAATATAGCTCTTTTCTAAGGTTGGGGTCATTGCTGGACACACAAACTTAACGACATCGAAAAGAAGGCCACCATTCCACTTTTAATCAATTATTTTTTACCAATATCCCTCTCAATCACGCACGCACACACACACACACACACACACACACGCACACATATATATATACACACACACATACACGTACATAATCTCTGTCTGTCTGTTTGTCTGTCTACCTGTCAGTTTGTCGCTCTCTCTCTTTTCCCTCTCTCTTTCTCCCCTCTCCCTCTCTTTCTGCCCCCTGGCTCTCTCTCTCTCTCTCTCTTTCTCCCCTCTCTCTCTCTTTCTCCGTCTCTTTCTTTCTCTCTCTCTCACTTTGTTTCTTATTGTTTCTACTAAAGATTCTGCACTTTTGGAAACAACCACAGTTATCTCACCCGTTTTTCCCATCCCCATAACTAATCCTGCACTTTACACTTCACCCAATTCTCCACAAAACTAAAAACTTCTAGGGTCTCAACGTACATATGTTATCTCTACTGAAATTCAAGTAAAACATCTATGATACTAGTCACACTATTTTAGAAGGTAATGAGTTCTATTCGTCATTACCTGATTATCTTACATTAGGAAACAATGGCTGGGAGGTATTAGAGGATTTGTCGAAATCAGGCTTCACTCAATACTTAGAAGTCTTAAAAAAATATCAGAAAATTGTCAGATGTCACCTTGAAAGTAACTCATTACATTTGACCTAAGATAAAGGACAAACAATGCAGCAAGAATGAATTTTGAGGATGGTAGAGACATGTGACCCAATGGATAACGTATGACTCGACAAAGCTTGTGTTGTTGTGTTGAAGAAAACACCCGACAAGCTGCTTCACAGCCTGATGAGACAGCTACTCCTGCATTGGGAGACAGGGTACAGTAGTATGCCCAGGATGAAAGCGCTACAAATGTCTATCATATTAAAATAGCAAAATAAATTTCATGATACATACCCGGCAGTTGACAATACAGTAACATGAGACACCATGATAAGTCAGAAGAAACTATTAACTTTGTGATTAGTCCAGGTTAGAACTAATACCTTATGATTTAAGCTAATTAAAAGCACAATTAATATAATTAACAAATCTATTTAGAGAAGAAGCATTAATTGAATGTAAATATTTTCCGAAACTGTTAATTTCCGTTCTGTTAAATAGCGACATCAATGGTCTCTCTGCTAGTTTTGATGATGAGCATCCGCCTGGGTGATAAAATGAATTCTTTCTCGGGAAATTTTAATTGATTGAGTAGTCTATGGGTATTTGTAGCCATGATACTTGAATTAGATGTAATCTGAAGAAGGAAACAGACAGAGAGAAGAAAAGACTCAGTACTGACGGTGAACTGGCAGAACAGTTAAACTTCTGTAGCAAATCCCTGGCAACACTCATTTCAACTGTCTGCTGTCTGAGGTCAACTTTGGCATTCATCTTTCTAGGATCGATAAACTAGCTAAACAGCATTGTATCCGTATTTTCTTGAATAATAGGCGAGAAAGACGCAGGCGCGGTTGTGTGGTAAGAATCTTGATTTCTGGTTTCAGTCTCACTGCGTTGCATCTAGGGTAAGTGTCTTCTACTATAGCCTCGGGCCGACCAAAGACTTTTGAGTGAATTTGGTAGTCGGAAACTGAAAAAGGACCATCGTATATAAATATGTATGTGTATGTGTGTGTGTGTGTCTGTGTATTTGCCCCCTTCCACCACTACTTGACAACCGGTGCTGGTGTGTTTACGTCTCCGTAACTTAGAGGTTCAGCAAAAGAAACAATAGAATTTGTACTAGACTTAAGAAATAAGTCCTAGGATCGATTGGTTCGACTAAAAGACTCTTCAATGCGGTGCTCCAGCATTGCCGCAGTCAAATGAGTGAAACAAGTAAAAGAGTAAAAGAGTATTATTAATATTGTAAATATTAAACAACATTTTTATGCCGCTTGCATTTCGCAGAGAATTTTTGATCTTGTAAAGTCATTTTGGTGTATAAGTCAACCCGCCATTCTTTTTTGGCTGTAGATTTTGGTCTGAAAAGTTCGACCTGTTTGCCGAAAAATACGGTAGTTTAGTTTTATTATGGCCAAGTTCCAACGCGGACCGCAGCAAAAAGTCTACCCACTGTACTTCTCAGTCCATCATCGTTCCCTCCATGTGCTGGATATATTCCTGGCCAGTGTCCGTAATCAAGTTGTCGATATAAGTATGACGATGTTTTCCTCTTCTTACGTCAATATGAAGTGGGTTCCACATGACTAATTTGGATGCTTTCCGTTCAGGGTGGCGTACACATTGATCACATAGTTACACCCATCTTTGCCTGATCTTCTCGTTAACTTTCGGCAGGTTTCCATAATGGTGTTCATTTCTCATATGTTGCTTCCATTTCACATTTAGCGCCATTCGTAGCATCCTCTTGTGGTATCCATTTATCCCGTTTGATAAGTTCTTTGTCAGTGTCTATGTTTCACTGCCATATAATAGCACAGTGCTATTAAAATACTGTAAATAATGCAATGATTGTCATTAAAGACAGAACAAATGAGAGATCCCATATAGTTGATCCTGTAAGTACTGTCCGGAAGTGAAGGAAATAGTCGCTACTGTTATCGTTATTTGAACTCACATCGACAGGATACTTTTAAGGTAGATAAACAAGTAATATAACTATGATTGTGTTCATTCTCCGCCTTCAATAAAAACGAAAACAAAAATCAGTTGAGTTTATATATTTACAAATGATTTATAATTACTCTTCGGAAAATAAACAAAATAATAATTGTTATTTTTTCTTTAATTAAAACTTGACGGCAATTATAAATCAGTACTTCACTAATGTAAGAAAATAATATTTGTATATATATATATATATATATATATATATATATATATATATATATATACATATGCATACAAACACACACACACACACACATGTATATATGCATGTATACAAACACACAAGGAAAAGTTTGACATTTATGGTGTACATGTATATGTGGGTGCGCGTGTTGATATTTGTATGTATATATGTGTGCTTGTGTGAGGGTTTGTGAATGTATTATGTATATTTGCGTGAGAGTTTTGTAAGAGTGAGTGTGTGTATGTGACGAAGAGAGAGAGAGCGAAAGAAAGAAAGAATTCGAATGAAATAATGAAAAGGAGGGGAGAGAACTGAAGAACGCACAGAAGTGATTAACGAAACCTTGAAGTTATACTAGTCTGACGTAGAAAAATGGCAATGTCTCCGTTTCTCACACTGACACTCTTATTCAACCACCACTCCATCACAGCTTTCATTCTCTCTACATCTTGTTCTTGACTCAGTCACGAAATTTCTTTTTTTTTTATGTTTTACCTTTTCCCTCCACACAGTATATATATATATATATATATATATATATATATATATATATTATGGGTTTCCATAAATTACGCTTACAATTTGATACAATAA
>NC_068997.1:2047050-2048370 GCF_001194135.2 Octopus bimaculoides
TATATATATATATATATATATATATATATATATATATATATTATGGGTTTCCATAAATTACGCTTACAATTTGATACAATAAATTGTGTAAGTTATAAAGATAATTTATGAAGATTCTGTATATGAGAATGGTCATCACCAAAGATACGTAATTCTATTTTATTTGTCTTTGTTGGCATGCTTCACACATAAAATTCTGTTTGAGTTAAAGTATCTCCACTTGTCAGTCTGAAACCTCTGCATGGAAATGAATATTTTAGAGTAACTCGATGCGATGTACAGTCATGACTACAATCATGTAACACCGAATTTTATTTATCTAAGTGTTGTTGTTGAAGCAAATAAAGAAAAATTCTGAACGAAACGAGAAGCTATGTTTAATCATGAATCAGTAAAAACTAGTGAAAACAATATTAACTTTGGTTGTAGCTTAAAGCTAAACATGGCGCTATAATAGGTACATGAAATGGTCAGATTCTGTTAGATCCGTGAAACTTCACAGGGCAAAGCTTAAAGACCAAAGTCTTATATAACAAGATCACGAGGGTTCCTTCAAAGAGCACTTGATTTTTAAGAAATAGCAGCCAAGACATTTTCTTAAATCACACCAAATCCTTTTAAAATAGGAAGGACAAACTAGATCATGCAATCCAGATTTGTAGTCCCTTTAGTTGCGGCGTGAACGCCTTGATCATTGTTCTTCCCAGTCGAGTGTTTTAACTCTGAACAACAACGGTTCAGTATTCTATAATATTTCGGTAAATGCAGAAGTCACTTCCGGTGGAAAATATCTTCCATTTTAAACCACATCTTGCAGATTATTTCATTTATGTTTATTGTTTAGAAATATATTCTGAAATGGAAAAATCTGAGGTGAATCGGTTTTCGTAAAATGATCCTAATGAAATCACCGTATTCAGACACAAAAGCCAAAATTCTGTCTTTATTGCTACTTCATATTGGCGACATAATCTATCATTTGGTAGCCTAGAGATCTCTCTTCTAATTCTATTAAGCAATTTTTCTCCCCGTAATTTGATATTTGTGAAAACAAGTCGTATTTATGCTTCAAATAACAGATAGAAAGCTTGTCATAACAGCTATCTCGAATCTTCAATCAATTCAGTCAAGGAATCTTCATCTATGGTTCAAGATTAGTTCATCTGAAGAATTCCGAATTCGTTCTGCTTTTTTTTTATTTATTTTTATTTTTTTATAGTTAATTTTGGCTTCTAACGTTTGAAACAGAAGATCAAAAGTGACTAGCACGCATATCAGAATAAATAAGAATATATATATATATATATATATATATATATA
>NC_068997.1:2048620-2049114 GCF_001194135.2 Octopus bimaculoides
TATATATACATACATACATACACACATATTCTCGTGTGCATGCTAGTCAGTTTTATATATATATATATATATATGAAATAGAGAGAGAGAGAAAGAGAGAGTGGGTGTCTGTGTGAGAGAGACAAAGATAGTACAGTTGAAAGAGTGGAATATAATAAAACCTTACAGTAATCTACTTGTAAATGTGTGGCTTCTAGACCAAGTTTGTCCTTAATTTCATCTTTTGCTGTAACTCAATGAAGACTTGCTTTGTTCATAATCTTTCAAGTATCGGAAAACTGATTCGGGTTCCTTTTAAAGAACTCTGCAGGCAAACACACACTCACAATAATATTAACCAAATCTCCATTAAACAGTAGAGTGGCGTGCTAGCGATATAATCCAATTCTTCCGGGTTATTGTAGAATACTAAAGAAACAAAGAAATCTTGAGTAAACATTACCAAGGACATAAGGTGCCATATGTTACGTTCATATACACATACACAATGATAT
>NC_068997.1:2049164-2059507 GCF_001194135.2 Octopus bimaculoides
ATATATATATATATATATATATATACATATATGATACATATATATATGTATATACATGTGTATGTCTATATCTATATATCTATGTATAAAATAAATATATATATGTATGTTGTGTGTGCGTATGTTTGTGTATAAACACACACATTGGCAGACATAAGTGCATACATACACAAGTTGTTATTGATAGGAGAAGAGAAGAAGCTATTTACTAAAACGAAAGGTGGTCGCAAAAATTAAAAAAATCAAATATGCCATCCATTTTGAAATGGGAATTCTTTAATATATTCGGGATCCATGAAGGATCTATACTAAAATTTTCAATGAAATGGAACGCAGGTGGATTTAATTATAACAATTGATGATTGTCTTAGAATATGAAATAACAACAACGAGAACAATAACGACATCAACAACAATAACAACAACAACAATAATAATATATTTAAATATGGATAATCTAAAACTATACACTACAAATGATAAACAGCTGGAAACACGACTACAGACAGTACATGGATTTACCAAAGAAATAGATATGAAATTTAGCTTCGAAAAATGTGCCAAAGCAGCCTTGAAAAGAGGAAAACTAGTAACAGTAGCAACATCACACTAGATAAAGCCAATGAAATAAGAGAATTAAACTAAATCCAGCCATACAAATATTTAGGAATCAATGAACTAGATACGATACAACACACATAAATGAAAGAGAAAATAAAGAAAGAATACTATAGACGAGTTAGATTAATACTGAAAACAGAGTTCAATGGTAAAAACAAGCATGGAAGGTAAAAATACGTAGGGTCAGTTTGCAAGAGATGTGAACGCCGAGACGAATACAGAGGACCGGTGATTATGGATGCGGAAGAGTGACCTGAATATAGAGACAGAAGCACTCATAAGCGCAGCTCAAGAACAAGCGTTAAGGACCAACTATATTAAGTGAGGTATAGACAACACTACCGATAGCGACAAATTCAGAATGTGTGGTGAGGGAGGTGATACGGTATGACACATCGTTAGCGAATACCTGAAAGTGGTACAATTCGAATACAAATACGCCATGGCAATGTGGCAAAAATGATCTATTGGGAGCTCTGTAGAAATCACGGCCTACAAAGAGCAAAGACATGGTATGAGAAAACTTCAGAAGGAGTTATCGGAAATGAGAACTGCAAAATCCTGTGGGATGCAATGATCCAGTGCGATCACCTGACCAGACATCGGAAACCGGACATTGTTGTGGTGAAAAAAAAAAGAAAGAACACATATGGTAATCGATATTAAATAAATCGAGGAATATCGGGACGTAAATCTACAGATGAAGATATCATAGAAGGCTAAAATGACAATTGCTCCTGTGGCATTTGGTGCTCCTTGCATAACATCCAAACTGCTACCCAAGAGACTCAAAGATATTGGATTTGAGACACGCTGTAACGATTCGCATCAAAGTGCAATCCTGTATTCTGCAAGGATCCTAAAGAAGATTTTTATGAGTTGAGAAGACTTGTCATCAAACCCCAGGGTAACATTTATACCAATTTAATTATCATGTAATAATGGGTTTCAAATTTTGGCACAAGGCCAGCAAGTTTGGAAGTGGGTAAATCGATTACATCGACACCAGTATTCAACTGTTATTTTATCGACCCCGAAATGATAAAAAACAAAGTCGACCTCAGCAGCATTTGAACTCAGTAGGACAGACGAAATGCCACTAAGCATTTTGCCCAGTGCGGTTACGATTCTGCCAGCTCGCCGCCTTAAATTAGCATGTAATAATATTTGAGAAATAAAGTTATGTAACAATATCTGTTATAGTTTCGGGTTTCCGTTACGTAAGTGCATGGTACTATAGCATTAAATGTCTCTTGTATAATCTCTTGTATAACAGTATATGCTGTAGTATCAGGTGTCTGCTATGTAACAGCATGTGATGTATTACCATATATATATATATATATATATATATATATATATATATATATATATGGTTTTATATAACAACGTATTATCGTGCTGTTGGACTAACATTCCATCGATACCTTTATTTCATCATCGTTGTCAGCATTAATTCGCATACAGGTAGTTAATATGTAGCGAGTGATTGCGCCCCTTTATTCTGACAGGTGCGAAGGGTGCCGGTGCCTGAGGTGGTTTAGAAGAGCCGGGGGCATTATTGCAGGCGAAAGTCTGCTGAGGATGAGGAGGTGCGAGTCACTCTTTGTGTCTTCGACGTCTGATCTCTGCCTCTTGACGTTTGTTAGTTTTCATCTAGTCCGTTCCCTTCATGTTGACACACTACCATTTTGGCTGGTCTTCAGCGATTGTCTCCCAGGTATTTGGATCAATGGAGCAGCGGAGGAGAATAGCCTTGAGCTGGTCTCGGAAACGAAATTTGGAGGCACCGATTAGTTTGGCCTGGTCATCAATACCACTATAAACGGGATGTGAGCGTATCCGACATCGAGCCCAAAATAGACATCAGTGGAGATAAGATGGTTTTTAATATTTATTCATTTTTTAATGGTATATTAGATGTGCTATATCAGCTATCGTATTTAATATAGTCAACTGTGGGAAAAAGATGGATTTTGTTTTTAAAATGTTGGACAATGGCTGGAAGGAAAATAGAATGTACTTTCCATGATTAAGTGAATCTCATTCAATGCAGGTACATTCTTTTTAATGTAAGTACTTAATTCTAGTCATATTACTTCTACACATTAATTTCCTTCATATTTGAGACGCCAGAGACTAAGAACTTAGAGCGTTTATGGTGTATTTGTTAGCCAATATTTTACCAGAGTTCCGTTGATCGAATCTGTGATGAAGTTCACAGCGTATGTTCGTTGTCGATGTCTCATTTACAAGCATTTAGAAACGTTGGTTATATTAAATAAAATTATAAAAGAAATATACTTTCTGTGTGTATGTGTTTGTGAGAGAAAGAAAGGAAGAAAGAGAGTGTGTGCGTGTGTCTGTGTATGTGATTGTGTTATTAGACATGCGACTGTATGAAGACCTGTTTTTTAACCCTAGATCGGCCTTCATCGAGCTGACTTATGCTTCAAGTCATCCATAAGACGTTTTTCTAATGTATTCTTTATATTTTACAGTGTGAAGGATGTAATTTGATGGAGACGTGGCTGCTACTTCTAGCCAGCCGATTTGAGGCCACCACGTGGTATGAGTGGAGTGAGTAGACAGAGCTGTTAAAAAAAAACAAACTGTATTATCATTTTATTAAGAAAAAAAAGCTAGTTTGGATAAAGAATCATCTTGAAAGATTCCTTCCGTTGTTTTAGCAAGAATTCAAGAAAATAGACTCCAAATATATGCAAACGTTTTCAAACCAAATTCTTTAAGAAATAAACAAAAATCGATAATTTGCTATTTTTTTCTTTAGAATTCAGTCAATTATAGTCGATAACAGATTCCTTTTAAGACTAAAAGACTTATTGTAGTTTCTTTCTTGTATGTTGTAGAAACATATTAAGTGCAACATAGTCTCTAGTCATTACGCCACCTACTTCCAGATCGGAATCTAAAGTTGCTTTCTCTTGTTTGCTGATGCAGTTGTTGTGTTGTTTTCTATGTGGAATAAATTTAGTCTTGTTGAAATAATTTCTTTAACAGAAAGTAGATGGTTAAACAAAAGGAATCAAATATAAGAAACACATTTCGTTCGATAAATTTAAAATAAGTATTTTGATGTTGTTGTTTAGTTCAATTACATATTATTGAATAAGCGTTGATAGTGATTTTACTGGTGTTGCTGGTGTTGTTGTTGCTGCTGTTCTTGTTCTTGATGATGATGATGATGATGATGATGATGATGATGATGACGACGACGACGACGACGACGACGACGACGATGATGATAATGTCCAAACCAAGTATAATCGAGCAGGCCGATGGCTTGGCATGTGGCCAGTTGACTAAACGGTGAGGTACGGCTCACAGGCTTTTTTTTACGGTTACATTATGCTTCCATCCGATTGGGTGCAAAGCTGCACCCTCCGACAAGCATTGCTAAATAGTGTGGAGTGGAAAAACAACAAGTTGTGCACGACCCAACCTCTTTCCTATTTCAATATAGCTCTAGATTCTGGTAGTGACCGCAATTGCAAATGAAGCGGTTTACATCAAAGCGAAGTAATTATTGGTTACCTTGCTCATCTTTTTGGCGTTTATAATTCTTGATCAGGGAAATGAATCGGCAGAATCGTTAAATTATTTGTTTCGGCTCTTTACGCTGTGAGTTAAAATCCTTCCGAAAGTATCTTTGCTTCTCTTCCCTTCATGATAGAGAAAATAAACTAATATTCAAACGCAGAGGATGATGATATCGATAAACCTCCTCTCTTGTAACATTGTACTTAAATTCGAAACAAGTAATGATATTAAATGTTGCAGCAACTAAAACCTGATAAATTATTTACCTTGAGGTTTACTGACCTTATATGTGTGATAGTTCAAACACGTTGGTGTCGTCGTCCTTATTTTCGTTGTTGTGGACAGCGTTTGTTCATGTTTTTAAAACTCCGGGTCAGTTCCGAACCTGCTGATATATATGATCGAATTCATTGTAGTCGTGATATAGTTTATCATTGAGGCGGAGAGCAGGAAGAATCGTTACTTTGCAGGACAAAAATGCTTAGCGCCATTTCGTCCGTACTTACGTTCTGTTTTCGAATTCCGCCGAGGTCGACTTTACCTTTCATTCTTTCGGATTTGATTAAACAAAATAAGTACGAACTGAGCGCAGGGTCGATCTATTCGACTTACCCTCCGAAATTCCTGGCCTTGTTCCAAAATTTGAAACCAATATTACAATGGAATGGAACAGCGAGCTGGTAGAATCGTTAGCTCGCCGGACAGAAATGCTTAGTGGCATTTCGTCCGTCCTTAAGTTCTGAGTTCAAACTCAGCCGAAGTCGACTTTGCCTTTTATACTTTTAGGATCCATAATATAAGTACCAATTGAGCACTGGAGTCGATGTAATCGACTGACACCCTTCCCCATAACACCCGACCATATGACTCAACTTCGGTTTCAGGCGATGCTCCGAGAAAATATACATTTATAAGCTAAAAGTACTTAGCTTTTGATACTTAAATGCTTCAGGCAGCATAACAATGTGAATTGCTGGCCAATGGTCCAGAAAAGCGATTTAGCTGTGGTCTACCATACAGACGTTTGTTTTTTTATTTTTTTAATCAACCTACCGGGCTTTTCATACTTCAAATAAGTAAATAGATTCTTCAAAATAAGCTAACAAATAAACACGTACGTGTCTTTAAAATAACTATTTCAAATTAACCATCGTTAGGTAAACTGCTAATTTATATATAAATCTTTAGATCTGTAGATCAAAATTTAATCACTTTCAACAGCTGTTTCATTAGGAATGAGCATCATTAATTTTATAATTACGTAATTAGGATACATAATTAATCAATATAACTTAGTTTACATTAAATTAATTCAAATAATGTTTATCCCACATCATCAGGAATATTGTAGGCTATTCTAGCTTCAGACTGTTGCTGGTTTAAATACACGAGAGAAAGGATATATATATATTTACTTTGACTTTCTATGACTTTCAGGTGCTTTAACACTCGGTGCTTTGATAGAGTCATCTCCCCCGCACCGTTTTCAGCCTCAGGGCGAACAAGCAGAGTACATACATTGAGTACTTGTGTTCGATAATATATATATATATATATATGTATATATATATCGTGGTAGCCATAGTATGTGGTTGAAGGTTAAACTGTGTGCACCTGTAGATAACATGTTCGCGAGGAAACATTGGCGTCGAGTTTTTTTGTAACGCATATCGTTACTTTGGCGAAATTCGATTTAATTTATTAAGGAAAGCTGGAAATGATTCGTTGATTTTGTAGCAATATGGCTCAAATTCGACAGCAAAAAGAATGAAATATACGTAGAGCCCACGATGAAGATGTGATTTTTTTTCTGTGAAGTAGCAGTCAGTGATATATGCTCAATTAAACTTTGATAATGTTCACTTCTTCTCACACAAGTGAACTGTGAACTTTAGCTTATTAATGTTACATTCCTCGTAGCCTATTTACAAACATCTTCCGACAATATGGAAGAAAGCATTTCTGGCAAAGCAGAATACTGGAAAGTTGTCAATAGACAAGGCAATATTTTTGAACGGAAAAGTCTTTCATGAAAAAGAAAAACTGTGATAGCAATTATTTGCAAAACACCAAGCTTTTCTGCTATAATTGCTGAAACTACAGACATTTAAGTCACCCACATTCAGCAATAGAGATACATTAATTTGAATAAGTATGATGTCGGAGATATAATGTTATAGAGAGCAAGTGCTGAATATGAAACGGTCTTTTAATCTTTACAATCCTGTCAAATCTTTGTTGCAATGAAGAAATATTTCTCTAGAAGATAGATTCACAAGTTATAATTGTTATTCTATGATGGACGCTAAAGTAGATTACAAAAGCTATTGGAAGAGATTGTGTCATATGTTTTCATTACGTGAAACATTTGTCAATATCTTCATTCTTTGAACAAATCAGGCTGTCACTGTTTTGTCCTATTATTCAAAGACTTTCAAAGATTTCACCTCTTTTCTCGCTGTGATATAAAACAACAGATACGCTTTTTAAAGAAACGGTTACAACAATTTGCTATGAAATACCAAAACTTGTTCAAACTTGGTGCTTTTCATGAGAAGCACTTACAACAGTTGTTTTATGGAGAACCTGATGCATCTGTATTTCCAAAATCAATCGAGAAATGACAATGTTGATGGCACCAGGATAATTTATGTTACATTAAGCAATTGTGCAATCAAATACACGCACTTTTACTATCAGTGTGAATCTTTACTAAATATTTCCGGTTACATGTTCTCTATTTCATGGTACCAGAATGAAATCTTTATATCCAAGATTTAAAACTGATTGGCTGAAATTTCTCGTGGAACTTAGTATTCAAATCAGAAAGAGGTTTTGCTTAAGCCAAGTTGTAATTATTGCAAAGCTAAATGTATCAAGCACAAAGGTGACTACTGGTTGCAATATATTTTCTCTGTCTAACATCCTATTAGTATTTCATTTCCTATCCATAGTACCAGAAAACAGTATAAATTAACTTGGTGATTAATGAAGGAATTATTGCTTAACAGTAGACAATTTGCAGAAAATATTCCTGCATTTAGGTACAACTTAAAAGATAAAACTGATAGACATTTTAATTTAAAATGTAATTTATTTTAGGAGGTTTTGATTAATTTGACGTTTTTTTCATTTGTCAGCGTTGAAAGACTATTCACACTAAGGAACTTTGTCTAGAAATGGAAAACTAATTCTTTAAAAGCAGAAACTGAAATACGGAGTGGGACAGAGAGGACGGACGTTTTTGAAATGACTATTACTCAGTCCCAGGGGAAGGGACATATGTCCGACAGGTACCATGCGGTCCGTAGTGTCTTAGAATTTTCCTTTTATTTTCAGTTGAAGTTACAGCGCTATGGACGATAGCGCATCGCATGTTTGCCTACAACAGTTACATGAAGAATAAACAATTCTTTCACAACAGCTCAATGTGAGTTTCGGCGCCACTTCAACATTCACCGAAATCAGAATGTTTCCACCCTTAACACAATTTTACATTGGGTGAATTCACTTCGTACACGAGGTACACTAATGAATAGGAGATTGGTGGGGTGCCACGAACAGTATGGACCCCTCAAAATGTGGAACGCGTTAGACAAACTTTGATACGGAATCAGAATCGCTCTGCTCGAAGGTATTCCACTAAACTTGGCATCGGTAATCGATCGGTAAGGTGTATTTTGCATGAATACCTGCATTTTCACCAGTACAAATTGGTCATTGGGCAACAGTTGAAACCATGGGACTATGCACAGCGGCTTAACTTAGCACGTCAGATGGGAACAAATTTTGAGGCAAATGACAGCCTCATTTTGTTAATGAGTGATGAAGTTCATTTTCATCTTAATGACATGGTGAATCAACAGAACTGTTGTTATTGGGCTCCTGAAAATCTGAGAGAACTGCACGAAAGACCACTGCACTATCCAACAGTGACGGTCTGGTGTGCTGTTAGAAAAGCTACCATCATTGCTCCTTACTTTTTTGAAGACAATAATGGAAATGCTGTTACTCTGAACTATGAGCGTTACATTGACACGATAAACAACTTCTTTGTGCCTAGATTACGACGAAAACGTATGCCTATTCGACGTGTGTGGCTTCAGCAGGATGGGGCGACGGCCCACACAGCCAGAACATCAATGGACGTTCTTCGCTCTCTCTTCGGTGACCGACTTATTTCCAGGTTTGCTGACATAAGCCCCGCACATTGGGCGATTTGAAGGAAGCTATACGTGTGGAAGTCCCCCAAATCGACGGAGCAATACTGGAGAGAGAGGAGGCCAACTTTCAAGAACACTTTCAGGAATATATCAATGAAAATGGACGTCATATGATGGATGTTGTTTTCCGCACTTGATTTTAACAAAAGCTAATCCAATACAAACACATTGATATCAGTAAAATTTGTTTACAGCTAAAATTAATGATTTTGTGAATTTTTCAAAAACGTCCGTCCTCTCTGCCTAACCCTGTACTAGTTTGAAAGTAATCACTAATTAGAAATGAAATGAAGTAAATTTTGGGTAGGAATTAATGAGAGAAATTAATGCAGGATTTGGAAAAAATGGATGTAAACAAAAGATGTTTGGAAAGAATTTATAAGAAAAAAAATGCTAGGAATTTTGTTTCAAGAAAACTTAAAGAAGGGCAGTAAATATTTTGATCTACATATCTTCTTTTTTTTCTTTTCGTTGAGTTATTGGCACAAGGCCTTAAATTTTGCGGTGAAGGGTCGATAATATTAACCTATATGTTCAAAAGGAACATATTTTATCGACCTAGAAAGAACTAAAGACAAAGATTACCTCGTCGGTCTTTGAATTTAGAACACAAAGCCGGAAGGAATACTACAAAGCATTTACTCCGACTTGCTAACGAATCTACCGGCACATCGCCTTCATTTTGGTCTGCATATTAAAGGAATTACAGTTAACTTCTATATGAAAACCACAATCACAAGGGGGATCCCCGTCTGTATTTTTTTTTGCTGTACCTCATTTCGTGAGACTTTTACAGAGAATACTTGTTTGAAATATTTCAACATTGTAATTGTGTCAAATATTGGAAACTCATTACTGATCTTGTATCGTGTGATCACATATATCTGCCATCGGTTGGGGCTGTATCGTAACCGAAAAGGATATCTACTTCATGGGAGCTAACCAGTAAAAGACTCTTACACACGCGCGCGCGCGCGCACACACACACACACACACACACCAATCATTAAGTGCAAACAGCAATAAAATTCACTGTCAGGATCCGAAAGCAAAGTCAGGTTAATACACAAATATAAATAGTTATAGTGGTTCTTCAATAGATTTATAGCAGATCTTAAGTATACCGATAGTACTTCCATACATTTATAATGGATCCTTAGTATATCCTAAGTCTCACTTAATCAAAAACTTATTTCCAACAATTGAGGGAATGTAGAAGACAATGTTATGTCAAAGAATACTGGAAAAGCCAGCAATTGATTCAGATATTTGATCTATACGCCGATTTCTTTATTTGTTCGCTTTTGTCATTTCTTCAATTATTGGAATTTGTAATATTTTTGATTAATTGTTTTATAATCACAACGTTGAAAACAATTACCTCCATATTACTGCTATTACTGCAGCATTGGCTGCTACTGCACACATATCAATTTCTAACATAGGCATGATATCGAAAATGCTTTAGCGAGAATCAATCGATCAAGCTGATTAAATGCATTCCAGTTCTTCACTGTTGTTATATTTTATCGATCACAGAATTAATAAACGGCAAACTGGACCCAGCGGGATTTGAACTCCGAGCACAAAGTACAGTCCCTAAATACCACTCTGACAAATCTGCCACCTCACTGATGTGAGGCTGTTTAGATATATTAATTACTTTACATAATTATATTAGCTTAAAATGCTTTTAAAACTAATACAATGGGATTACACTGGGGATTAGTAACATGTACAGATTCTCATTGGAATTGGTCAACAATATCCAATCAATTAGATATTAATCACATTTATATGTATACACATATATGGATGTAAATGCATACCTGCATACATACACATATATGTATTGTATACCTATCTATCTCTCTCTCTCTCTCTCTCTCTCTATATATATATATATATATATATATATATATATATATATATATATAT
>NC_068997.1:2060258-2061035 GCF_001194135.2 Octopus bimaculoides
ATATATGTAAAGAGAGAGAGAGAGAGATTGACAGATGGACAAACAGACAGACAGACAGACAGACAGACAGACAGATAGATAGATAGATAGATAGATAGATAGATAGATAGATAGATAGATAGATAGATCAGAAATAAAATGTTTGTGGGTATGCTGAATCCGAATGGAGGAAGATGTCTTTCTTCGCCTCTTTCTTGAAGAAGCAAATTGTGGTATGTCCCGATGTGAAAGATATGTTGAAGTCTAAGGGGCTTAGCGAGCCATTTGCGGCTGTGTGTTCAATGTCGAATTGGATGTTGTGGTGAAGGGCGTTAAAGACATTATGGTCCTTGATTACCTAATCCCTGAATTTGGTTGAGACGATGGCATCATCGACATATCTCCGGTATAGGGTGATGTGTTGTCCTGCAGTTTGTCCAGAGTAAGGGGTGGTCAGGATCGTATCAGGACATTTACCCTCCTAGGACAATTGCCCTCCATAGGACAATTCCTCCAGACGACAACTAGCCCCTAGGACAATTACCACAATACATTAAGAAGTTTTTAATCATCATCTGTTGTCCTCAGGGGTAATTGTCCTTGGGAGGTTATTGTCCATGGGGTAAATGTCCTAGACTTGGCCAGGATACCACTGAGTCTGTATCCCATTAGTGGGGCCACTGTATTGTCGGTAAGTAGTGTTTTTGTACGGAAGCATGTGTTGACAGTGCAGAAATCCAGGAGGGATTTGAGGCCTGTTTGTGGGAAGTCTGTGGCCAGCTTGTGGCCTCGATCTAG
>NC_068997.1:2061045-2062209 GCF_001194135.2 Octopus bimaculoides
CAGTGCAGAAATCCAGGAGGGATTTGAGGCCTGTTTGTGGGAAGTCTGTGGCCAGCTTGTGGCCTCGATCTAGTCGCGCTTGGGTTGTAAGTATGGCCTCAGCCGGTGGTATACTGGTGTACATAGACCGTACATTTAGGCTGAAGAAATCGATGCTGTCCGAGACGGTTCTTTAGGTGTGCTAGTATGTGTGCCAAAATTGGTTTGAGGAGCTATGCCCCAAGCCACTCCATCTTGCAGAGTGGGGATTTTGTGCTGGCGACGATCCAGTGTACTTTGAGTTGCCTCAGTTCGTTGCTTTCCTTGTGCATTTTTATTAGGTAGTAGAACGGTTGTGTGGAGGAGGTGTGTGCTGGGAAGTTTCTGTATGTGTGCCTGTTGAGATCCATGCTTCCGGATATGTTCTTTCATAGGTCGTTGCA
Source organism: Octopus bimaculoides (assembly GCF_001194135.2). NCBI lineage: Eukaryota > Metazoa > Mollusca > Cephalopoda > Octopoda > Octopodidae > Octopus > Octopus bimaculoides. The sequence goes on from NC_068997.1 coordinate 2,061,468, forward strand.
TTGTTTTTCTATCCTGTTCGTAATTTTTCTTGTAGTTGTGTGCTCGCACGGGGTGCAGATATCGCCCTGGGAAAGGTGAGACATAACACCCGCGTCGCGCGAGTCCGTGTCGATCACACATAGTCCTCCCCCTTTGTCCGAGAATAGGAACATGTAGTTTTTCTCCTTTAGGGAGTCGAGTATGGAAAACTCTTTGGATGCCATGTTTGTGTGTGGTAATCGTCTCTAAGCAGACTCCAAGGCTTTCAGGCGGACGTGACATAGCCTACTGACCCTGTTCTCGAAGTGATGGTGGTTTGCTGCACTCTCCTTCGTACGGGTACGGTCTGATAGCTTCGTCCGTCACTGCGTTGGTCTTCGCTGAGCTTCTGTGCCCATTAGTGGGGCCACTGTATTGTCGGTAAGTAGTGTTTTTGTACGGAAGCATGTGTTGACAGTGCAGAAATCCAGGAGGGATTTGAGGCCTGTTGGTGGGAAGTCTGTGGCCAGCTTGTGGCCTCGATCTAGTCGCGCTTGGGTTGTAAGTATGGCCTCAGCCGGTGGTATACTGGTGTACATAGACCGTACAGAGGTGGTGATGGTGTGTTCTGGGAGTTTCCGGGTGGTAGCATACTTGGGGTCTCTGCTCAGTATCCCCTTTTCCTCCATTCTCAAATTTTCAAAGTTCAAAAGTTCAGAAGTTTCAAAAGTTTAGAAAGTTTAGAAAGTTTAGAAAGTTTAAAAGATCTAGCGGCCTTTGATA
>NC_068997.1:2062670-2064313 GCF_001194135.2 Octopus bimaculoides
TTAATGAAACTTTCACGAGACAAAAACTGTCTCTCTATTCTCACCTTCCTTTTCAAGTGATACTTGAAAAAGTTGATGAGCGATTGGCCAGAGAGGTAAGTCTTCATCTCTAATCCTTTCACTCTAATGCAACATTTAAAAGAAGAGTCAATAAGTGAAAATAACCAATAAACTGATTCCTTATGGGATTTCCCAATCAAATTGCCAGCAAACCATTTTCAGCCAAACCAATTTCAACAGATTTCGCTCAAATCTGATGTCGATGTTACTTATTTTGGTTTGAAATAAAAGACTTAATCATTTAATAATCCTAGCTTAATCCCGAGCAGCGCCGGGTTATACTGCTAGTTGAAGATAAACGGACAATAGCGATGCTGTAGATCCGTGATAGTTATGTAGAAGTGCTACAGTAGTTATGTAGATTCATTGTTTGGAAACTTCTGGTTTTGAACTTTCTGTGAGCTGATAAAGAAAGAGGTTGACTTAGAGAGTGAGAGAAAGAGAGAGGGGGAGGAGAAGCAGAAAGACAGACAAACAGACAGACAACGGTATCTCCACGGCAGATGTTCTTATCTATGAATCACTTTTACACCAAGCGGATCCTGATTGGGCAGACCTTTAATCAAAGACAATCAAAGGTAAAACCGTCTCATATTTTATGTATAGCCACCATTTAGTAACTCTCTGTCTGTCTGTTTGTCTGTGTCTTTGTCTCTCTCTCTCACTCCCACCCTTTCCCTCTCCCTATCTCTTTGATTCACATATTAGCTTTTTAGACCAACAGTTATATTAGACAGATTGATTCAATATAACGGTCACCTTAGATATGACCATCATAATTATTGCCCATCATCTTAGGTGGAGAAAGACACATTCTGCTTTGTGTTGGACGCTTAACAAAATTAATTTTACAGTTAGCTGTGTTTGCACCATGAAGATAAATGTATTTACATCAGGATTTCACAGCCTTCGCAATTAGCCAAAGTAGAAAGGTTTTGAGTCGCGATAAAACCTAATCTATTTCACATAATCTCCTCGACATAATCCGGTTGACATAATCTTCTTGCCTTAATGTTCTTGGCATAATGTTTCTCCTAATATTCTGAAATCTCCATAAGAAACTACAAAACTATTTCGACCATACTTGCTGTTCCCATCGTGTATTCCTTCATATATTAAGCATCAAATGTTAAGGTCGGAACTAACTCGTAGAACATAAATGCTTCAAGGTATTTTTTCTTCGAGGCACCGATTCTTTCTATCGCTCCTCTCTATTAAGCACATACCTACTAAGGTATGACAATAATAGTTAATTACCCCCACTTCCATAATAATATATATTCTTTAAAGATTGGTTAGTCGTATAAAGTAAGAATTATGGACGTAGAAGTTATGAGTATCATGCCTTTCTATAAGGTCATTAAAGAAGTAACTGATATAAATTCCCCCAGGAAACGAACCTTGCACAGAACGGTACACTTGCTGCACAAATGGTTCTTTTGACATTACTCTATATAGAATCACTCATAGACCTAGTGACATACTCACCTGCACACACATACACATATTTGTGTAGGTGGTATGTATATATAATACTATGTATGTGTGTGTATGTATATATATATATATATATATATATATAT
>NC_068997.1:2064398-2065830 GCF_001194135.2 Octopus bimaculoides
TATATGTATATGCATATATACATATATAAATGTATATTTATGTATGCATATGTATATATGTATATTTATATATGAATATACATGTGTGTGTATACACACGCATACACGTATATATATATATGTATGTATATATATATATATATATGTATATGAAATATACATATGTATATATACGAAATGAATTTCATTTATCTTGTAGCCTCTGGATATAGAAGAAGAAGGCTATATATGTTTAACTTCATGAGTGTGTGTATAATCACGAATAGATTGAGTATTTTTTTTTCCTTTTCATGTTTGCCTCATTAAGATTGAATATTAAAGCTACAATTGACTGTATGTATGCTTGTCTGTGTATACACAGACACACTTATATGTACACACTCATATAATACACACACATCAATATGCGTGTCTGTACGTGTGTCTATGTGCAAGCGTGTATGTATAAAGCTTGTACGTATGTATGTATGTATGTATATGTATATGTATATATGTTTACACGCAGAGAAAGTAAAAAGATAGCTGAAGGATTTCTGAAAGCAAGAGGGAAGTGTGCTTGGTTGCAGTGGAAGGAAACTAATCAGACAGTCTTTAATTTCCAAAATGCCTTTACTGAAGTAAATCTTGTCTCTAATTTTAGAGAGCTACGTGATTGGAGTAAGTTATTCCTATTTAAACCATCCATCATGATTGCCATCCCGTTGGTAGTCTTCTGTAAGCAACATAAACGTATGACCAACAATAATAATAAATAATGATGATGAGGATGGGGATGAGGACGTTGATGATAATGATTGTGATGATGATGATGATGATGATGATGATGATTATGAGGAAGGGGAGGATAAGGATGAAGGATGATGATGATGGCGGTGCAAGAGGTTGGTCTAATCCAATCATGGGACATTAGAAAGAAATGCGAAATGTCGTGAGATTCTATCTAATATGTATGAAAAGATGGTTTATTAGCTAACAAATAATACGGTTAGGGATTGATAAATATAATAATAAAAGAAATCAGACTAATGAAAATAAATTATATTTTCTCTCTCTCTCTCTCTCTCTCTCTCTCTCCCTCTCCCTCTCTTCCCTCCATGTCTATATATATATATATATACTCTTTTTACTTTTTTTTTTTTTACTTTTTTCAGTCTTTCGACTGTGGCCATGCTGGAGCACCGCCTTTTAGTCGAGCAAATCGACCCCAGGACTTATTCTTTAGAAGCCTAGTACTTATTCTATCGATCTCTTTTGCCGAACCGCTAAGTTACGGGGACATAAACAGACCAGCATCGGTTGTCAAGCGATGTTGGGGGGACAAACACACACATACAAACATACACACACACATACATATATATATACATATATACGACGGGCTTGAATATATATATGTCCACACACACACACACACACACACACACACACACAC
>NC_068997.1:2066137-2067120 GCF_001194135.2 Octopus bimaculoides
TCTCTCTCTCTCTCTCTCTCTCTCTCTCTCTCTCTCTCTCTCTCTCTTTCTCTCTTTCTCTCTCTCTCTCCATTATATATATATATATATAATTATATAATTACATATAGCTGTATAAACATACACTCACGCACTCACACACTCACGCACGCACACAGACACACTCTCACACACACACACATACGCTAACGTTCTTTGCCGCTACAACATGGCTGTTCTGTAAAGAACTGTGTTACTACAATTTAATCCCAGGAAAATATCTTTTACCGACACACAACCTGTGTCCCATATATTATGAGTAAGACCAGGTAGGTGTCCAGTACCGATGAAGAGTAAAGACCTAGAAACTATGGTCTACTCGTCTTACCAAGCTGGAGGGGAATGATTCGCTCCCTTACTCACAAAGCATTGGACACAGGTTGTATAGCATTAACCAGTTGGAAAAGACGTTTCCTTATGTTAAAATGTAGTAACACAGTTCTTTATAAAACAGCCATCTTATAGTTACAAGAAGCGTTACCGTATAGTATTGTTACTACTTATACCGCGTTTAGAGATTTTAGAACTAGCTATTTTGATCGTTACGAGACCAGCTGCTGTCTGCTGCTCCTTTGTTTATATATTCTGAGCAGGGAGGATTCACTACCATCTCTAGCAGGCAGATGTCCAGTACCGATGAAGGGTAAAGACCCAGAAACCATGGTCTACTGGTCTTGTCAATCTGGAGTGGAGTGATTCGCTCCTATAATGACAATATATCGGACACAAGCTGTGGGTCGTTAAGCAGCTGGAAAAGATGTTTTGCTGAGGTTAAAATGTAGTGACACAGTTGTTTATAGAACTACGTTATTGTGGTAAAGAATCGTTGCCGTCTAGTATTGTGACCATTTATATCTCGTTTAGAGATTTTAGAACTTGCTATATATATATATACTTATCCACATACATGTATATGGATATATATGTTTCCCCCACCTCTCTCT
>NC_068997.1:2067272-2067558 GCF_001194135.2 Octopus bimaculoides
TATATATGTACATATGTCTATGTCTAAATATATATATGGATCAAAACAGCTTGATTCAAATTCGTTGGTACTCTTGAGTTTCAAGCGTGATGATAGTTGTCAGCCATTTTGAATTTGAATGCGCGCGCGTGTGTATATGTGTGTGTGTGTGTATGAGAGAGAGTGTGTGTATGTGTATACATAAGCAAAGTTGTATGATTCACAACCCATTCTTTGATTTTATATACCCATATCAAATTATGTAGACTAACTGCCAAGATAGACTAACTGCCAAGATAGACTAACT
>NC_068997.1:2067568-2067798 GCF_001194135.2 Octopus bimaculoides
AGTTCCAATTAGCTGCAGTGATGAACTAAATTGTTATAAGAGTATTTCTCGTATTTCCCTATATATCTATATATGTACATATGTCTATGTCTATATATATATATGGATCAAAACAGCTTGATTCAAATTCGTTGGTACTCTTGAGTTTCAAGCGTGATGATAGTTGTCAGCCATTTTGAATTTGAATGCGCGCGCGTGTGTATATGTGTGTGTGTGTGTATGAGAGAGAG
>NC_068997.1:2067813-2070702 GCF_001194135.2 Octopus bimaculoides
ATGTGTATACATAAGCAAAGTTGTATGATTCACAACCCATTCTTTGATTTTATATACCCATATCAAATTATGTAGACTAACTGCCAAGATAGACTAACTGCCAAGATAGACTAACTGCCAAGATAGACTAACTGCCAAGATAGACTAACTGACAATCCAACAAACTGAATTTGGTTCTTCATCACACACAGAGACACAATCAGCCAAAAACATTGACTGATCAGGGAACTAGCGTTCTGCAAATCTGAGTTAACCTCTTCTCCCACGTAATTACTTACATCATGTAAATATTGCGTGTTATCAGGAATTCTCGAAAATTACCAGTAGCCATTTTTTGTTTTATCATAGTTTGGTGCTAAGTATGAGATCAAGGTTCATGCCAGAAGTTTTGAGATTATTTTAAGAGTGAGATTAACTTCAAAGACTGCATTCTACAAACTAGTCAGCTGTGACATGCAGAATTTAGTAGGGTGTGCTCAAAGTGTTGTAACAGCCCTCTCCTTCAGTCTTGAATAATAAGAAAAAATATTTGCAGGTCATCTTATTAGATGCATAGTGATGATATACTAAAATTACAATAATCTTGGACAGTTATAACCGACTCGCATAAAAAAAAATGTCTAAATCCTTCTGGAATACACCTCATAGATTTGAACATCCTACATGTCAAGTTACTCCTGCCTAACTCCAAAATTTGAATGCTGGTGAGGCTCCCGAAATGAACTTAGGATGGAATACTAGGTAGTCAATTCAGTAAGTGGGGCCTCACATCATTGAACGGAGCTGGTGTGTCGTAAAGCCGTCCAGAAGAATGCACCGAAATAGTGCGCATTTACTTCCGATTCCCCTTGAAAACCTCTGACGAGCCGTATGCGGAGCGCTTAATCAATTGCACGTGCACAAGCAAAACACTTTCAAAGTCTCGTCCTGACGTGAACGTTGAGTCGCTAAAAATATCCCCATTAATGTAGGATACAAAACAGCACCTTGTGTGTGTGCGCGCGCGCGCGCGCGTTTGTGAGAGAGAGAGCGCATATGTTGCTGTTTAAATTATTTGAATTCATCTCACAAGGGATCTGAGTTCTAACAAAATTATAAAGCTTCGTCTCTGGAGTTAGGATGATAAAAACAGAGTTATGTGCTGAACTTAAGAAAATCCAGTATATTTATACCGTTGTACTTACAGCTTTTTGAGATTGTCGTTTGAGCATTTACTAACATAGCCAACGGTGCCGAGGACTAACAATATGAACGTGAATTTAGTTCAGGGAGACGAGCTGCAAGTTTCCAGGCTGTACTCCGTAAATAGTTTTCTTCATGCTGACTCTGGAAGACATATCCACATCTGCACACCACTTAAACTCTAGGTGTGTGTATGTGTGTGTGTGTGTGTGTGTGTGTGTGATTGAGTGAGTGAGTGAGTGAGTGAGTGAGTGAGTGAGTATAGTATGTATGTATAAATGCTTCTATGGGTGTTTATATCCTGCTACAGCTATCAAGCTATCAAGCATATATGAATGTTTGCATATGTGAGTATGTCTGTATGGGCGAATATACATATTGATGTCTATATTGTGTGTGTGTATGTGTGAGTGAGTGTATATATACAGAGAGAGGGAGAGAGAGAGAGGGAGAGAGTGAGAGAGAGAGAGAGAGATAAAGAGAGAGAGAGAAATAGAGATAGATAGATAGATAGATAGATAGATAGATAGATAGATAGATAGATAGACTGTATGTATGCATACGTATATATGTATGTATATATGTATGTATGTATGTATGTATGTATGTATGTATGTATGTGTGTGTGTGTGTGTGTGTGTGTGTATGTATATGCATGTATGTAAGTGTATCTATGTGTCTACATGTGTCTGTGCATAAGCGAATAGAGAAGTTTGCGGTCCGGTAGGGTGTTTGGGGCTGTGGTTGTTTCTATGTAAATATATATGTTTGCTTTTGTGGGTGTTTATATCCTAGTACAGCTATCAAGTCTTTAGCTGTTATCACCCGCTGTTAATTTCGTCATTTACTGATATGTTAATGAACCATATGACTATACTTTGATAGCTATTAAGACTATCGCTTAATATTTTTTGCTTAGTGATGTGCATTGCAGTTACTACTTGCTACAAGTACACAGTGAAGTGGGGAGAAATTTCATACATGCTTTGCCAATATAACATTTGGGGTGGTGACCTTAACAATTTTCACAATTATCCAATGTGTCCTTTCCTAAGACAGCGGGGTTGTCATTTAGAAATGTGACTCAGTTGCTATTTCTAGAAGATTGAGTGATCAGGTCAGAGTTTCCTCATCGGTTCATAAGTCTATAATCCACATACCTAGTATATAACGTAAATCCTTATCATGGTACCTATCATTTTGACAATAATTTCTCAGTTCAAATTCCACTGTTGTCAACTTCTTTTTCCACTATGTAAGGGGAAAGCAACTTTTACTAGTTAAGTACTAAATCTATTACATCGATTATATGCCGCCTCTATATGTTGAAGATCCGATGCAGAAAAGAATTTCTATGTTCATACTTATTGTCACTCTTATTCAATATTGCACATTCATTTAATGATTTACCCATTACCCCTGCAGCAACGAAATTGACATCAAGGCTTCGCTGAGGAGATGAAACTAGAGTGAACTCTAACCGAAGCTTACTCCCGTACTTGTTGAAATAATGAAAGTACTGTTAGTTATTTAACTAACGTTTTCTTTTCCACAGTCACTGAGTATTTTAATTGGGTTGGTGGGGCATATTGGATTAAGTGTAAGCGTTATATGTGTGTGTATGCATATGTACATATATATATATATATATATATATATGCATGTGTGTGTGGATATATACATATATATATATATATGTGTATATAT
>NC_068997.1:2070843-2075961 GCF_001194135.2 Octopus bimaculoides
TATTTATTTATTTATTTATTTATTTATGTGTTTCAGCCAAGTGGCTGCGGTCATGCTGGTGCACCACCGTGAAAAAATTCGCAGCCTCGCCATATATATATATATGTATATATATGTATATATGCATATATAGATATGTATATTTAATGATATATATATATATATAGAAAGATTACACACACACACATACGCACACACACACATACACACACAAGCACAAACACACACACACACACACACATATATATATACCATAGTTATGGCCGTTAAGAAATTATTTAAGACTGAATATATTAATAGCCTATGCAAGCTAATGTATTTTTGCAGTTATCGAAAAATAATTTAATGAGATAATATCTTAATTAGATAAATTATTTTGTTATCTAATTAGTACCTTTCCAGTTGACTCCATTTTTCTGCTAACGAATAGCTCAAAGAATAAATTTCTGATAAACTGCATTCAATGGAATTCTTTATAACCAGACTAGCTTCGACATTTATGGTATATGGCTCGAATGTGTGTATTTATAGGTGTATATATATATTGCATGATTGTATAAGCAATAAATATTAAGAATGCTTATAAGGATATATAGGCATGTGTATGAATGTAGATGTGTGCATTTGCGCCAGTTGAGATTAAAGTTTCTGATTGATTGAATGAAGAGAAAATAAGCAATTGAGTGAATGGACGAGAAATAAGCCGAATGAGGGGAAGAATAGAAAGAGAAAAATAAATATGTAGACATAATGAGGAGTATTGGACAGAGAGAGTGGTTAGAGTGAGAGAAACATTTGAGGAGGTAATATAGAGATAATATATATATATATATATATATATATATATATATATATATATATATATATATAAGAGTGGGTGACAAGTTTAACGTAATGATAAAGATTGAATATATTGATGCATGTTTAATAATATATTGGTATATTATAAATAAATGAGTTAATTTTGAAAGAAAGATGAAAATAATAAATTCAAATATTTATATTTCAATATTTTAATTAAGACTTTTGTAATGAAGAGAAATTCAGGAGGAAAATGTGATAAAACGGAAAGTATGGAGCATTAATCTACGTCATTTAAAGCGGGGTGTCTTTTATTAGCGTTCATAGGAAAGGAACCAGTTCCATTGAAGAATTTAGCTTCAATTTTGCTTCAAGGAAACATTCGCTACGATACTGTTCATTTTTATGTGGAAACAAGAAAACTGAAGAATAAAATGGTGTTTTTAAGATGATATATTTAATGAAGAAAATATAAAAGAGCAGCATTAGTTTTTATATTTCTTTGGCTAATGCTTCAGCGCAATTTTCTAATTCTATATCAGCTCACTTCCTTTTAACCAAATCCTTTTTACAAATCTTAATTCTGTAATCCTTTCTTCCATTTGATAGATAATAGGCTATTAATTTTTATATTCATTCCACATTTAATCAGTCGGTATTATGGTTTTATGGAACTGGCACACTGCTAATAGACTAGCAGAGGAAATGCCACGCGATATATTGTTGCAAATGCGCAGGTTATGACTTCAATTCTCACTAGGGTTGACTTCCGCTTTAATACTTCTGAGTCGATACAACAAGGCACTAGTCATATACTGGAAAAGGTATAGTTGACCTAGTCCTATTCTCTGTATCCTTGTCATAAATCATACTATTACAGAAAGTGGTAGATAGGCAGAGTTGGTGGAGCGCCTAACACCGGGCCTTGTTATATTACTAGTTATTTCTAGCTCACATATCGTTGGGATCGATACAAGAAGTAAAATCAGATATCGTAATCAACTATAACCTCTCTCTCTCTCACACACACACACACACACACACACACACACACACACACACACACATATTGTGTCCGACATTACCTGTCACCCAGTGTACCATTCTCACCTTGTTCATGAATGCTTTTATTGGAATTTACCCGGTTCTTAAAACCTTACATACTTACTCGTTTTTTTTTTAGCTCTAGTAAGGCTATCCTTCTCCAAGGAGGTTTAATAAGTTTGAAACTCGTCATTTATTATCATTACGACACCAAAATCTCTTCCCACTGCATGCCTATTTTATATTTTCATTTAATTTTACTTAATCTAAATATCAAATTAATAATTTTATGCTCTCTTCAAATATAATTCTACACTTACAACACTAACACCAGCTTAAGTACAATATATTAGCTTAACCACAGGGCCAGTTCTTTGCACCATAAATTAGATTGCTGTTGCGTCAGTTTATTTTAGTTTGTAAAATACGATGCTATTTAAGATATTAAAATATTTCAATATTTAATTATTGGCTGTTAACAAACAACAATTTCATTTGTACACACAATAAGAAGTGATGACTAAACATCAATTTTACACCTCGCTCTTGTTTCATTGCGTTTCATGTTTATTTTGTGAGATTAAGGAGAATCTTAGCAGCAAAACATGGCGTCTTTAATTTCTTCATCGACAAATAGCGGCAACAGCTTCAAGTGTTCACACTTCTTTCCCGTCCTTTGTTACGTAATCGAGAGGGAATAATCTCCGCCAGGATATGAAACCATGTCAAGGCGAAGCACCGTGAAGATATTATGAGGTAGTTTCAATTGCAAGAAGCAGCAGATAAGTCTCCCTCACATTTCACCTTTCCATCTTAAATGGGTAAAAGACATATTGGATAGTGTTGTCCTAGATACAGAATATCTTAATAAAAATAGGATGGTTAAGATTGGAAGTATATTAATCTTAGACCTCGTGTGACATGAACGATCTGAGATTAACCATCAGTAAGAAATGACATATTAAATAATGTAATCCGAGATATCATGCGTGATCACGTGACCGACCAGGCTATCAGATGTTTACATCGCTGATCACAATGCACTTTTGCATTGGTTTAGCCTTCAAATGACGTAACCCCCCTGGCTCGGTGAGCAGGCCAACAATACCCCCTGATGGAAGAGAGACTGAAGCAATGTGAAATGAAGTGATTTGCTCAAGAACACAACGTGCCGCCCAGTCAGGGAATCGAGCCAACTATCTAGTGGTCGTGAGTGCAAAAGCCTAACCAGTAGGCCATGCGCCTTCACAAAATCCTAGATATACTGTGTCTAAATAATAGACGGGATTATCATATCTGAAAGGACATGAATCATAGGTATGCTGGATTTTGGGATGGCTAAACAGCTACAAGGAAGAACACATTAGTCAATGTAGTCCTAGATGCACTATACCCGGATAAAAAATGGAAGGTTCACTACTGGTATGTATTTATCAACATGATCGACATGATCAGAGCTGAGATCTTCATGAAATGTCCCAACGGTCTAATATGCTATGAAAATATATGAGACGATTTCTGAACTAACTTAAGCAACCAAGCCATTACTACTATTTTGCTTTATTCCTATATTTTCCGTTTAGTCTTGATATGTGTTTAGCCTTCCTCTTCGACAAAGATCTATATTATATACTGAACTTAGGTTTTCTGTTAGGAAAAATGAATGTGGTCTTTGTTGTGCGAACCCTAGCATATCGTTGTTTCGTTGAGAGAGGACAAAATAAAATGTTTGATAAGAAACTGTAACCCATATCTTAATCAGAACCGTCTTGTAAGTTTTCTTCTCTTTATTTTATTTATTTCTAGAACTACATTATCCAATATATGCTGGATGCTATTTGAAAGTGATTAGGCTGTTTTTTTTTTTTTTCCTAACAGGTCAAACGATCACGTAGACTCGTCGCCAGTTTAGTTGTTATTTTTTAGCCGCAGGCTGGCTCTAGTCAAGCGGACTTCTGATCAAAAAGGTGTATGTGTTTTTTTTTTGTCTTTTTTTTAAGACGATAGCACACAATTTGAAGTGGATTTCCTGGGCATATCTAGCAGACTGAGTGACCAAATATAGGTTCCCTCGTATAGTACAGTAAATAATATCAGATGGTAAAGTGAGCTATTAATCTCCTATTTAACTTCCGCTACGTCTAAAATATTCTAAAGCCTGAAATTTGGTGTGGATATAGTCGTTCACATCTGCTCCAGTGCACAACTGGTATTATTTCATCGACCTAGAAAAGATGAAAGCAAAGTCGATCTCGATGGAATTTGTAGCCAGAACATAAACAGCCGGAAGAAATGTCGCTATGTTCGGCGTGATAACGACTCTGTCATCTGGCAGTTTCATATACATTTCAAATATATAACACCTTCATGTTCAGACAAATATTGTTCGCACTTATACGAAAAGATAATACCAAAGCTTATTTCGGTTGCCAGACCAAAATCATTCACTTTATTTGTGCTATTAATGTCCAAGAGAAAGCATGGCATGAATATCGCAATACCATGCTTCATTGTGCACTTTAAACTAGTCTTGTATATTTTTGAGGAAACAATGTGTTTCTTTGTGTAATTTTGTGCAGAGTGCAAAAAATATTATAAAAGCTAAGATAGACAAAGAAATACATCACGTCTATCGAAATATATGCACATATATAAAGATATGTAAATATGATTACACACACGCACACACACACACGCACGCACGCACGCACGCACACACACACACACACACACACACACACACACACACACATACACACATGCACGTAAGTCTTGAACACATTTTCATATCCTTGGAGTTATTTGCTAAAAATCCTTTGCACGAAAGAAAATTGTCGATTGTAGCTAAGTGATTCTATTATAGAAAATATTACTATTATTATTGTTGTTGTTGTTGTTGTTGTATGAAGGTATTGTCTTATAAACAACATAAAGGTATATAGAAGGGGTAGAAATGCAAGGAAGCAAATGAATTGTTTTCGTTTCGGGGGAATGTCAGTTGAATCAGACGAAACGACTTCTAGAATGCGTTCTTGTTAAATTGCTATGATAAAAGAGACGTCAGTTTCAGCTGTAGGAGTTCAAAACCGACATTCCTCTCTAGTGGTGTTCTGCTAAATTGTTAAAACGTAATAACATACGTTAGCTCACACCACGTCATGTGTGTGTTTGTGCTGTGCAGTCGTGCATGTGAGTGTGTGTGCGTGTGTGTGTGCGTGTGTATCCATATATACATATACATATATATATATATATATATATATATATATATAT
>NC_068997.1:2076515-2079291 GCF_001194135.2 Octopus bimaculoides
ATATGTGTGTGTGTGTAATATACATGAAATATGTGTGTGTGTGTGTAATATACTGATAATCTATAAATGTATTTCTGTACGTAAGTGCGTGTCTACTTTCATATATCTGCGTGTGTGTGTGACTGCACGCGCATTGTGTCAAGTAGTAGTAGTAGTAGTAGTAGTAGTAGTAGTAGTAGTAGTAGTGACGTTTTCACTTCTACAGTTTAGCTGTTCAGTATTCTATATAACGCGCTGTGTGTGTGTTTGTTAGTGTGTGTATTAGTGTGTGTGTGTGCAACAGTTCCTCAGGTAGACGTGTACAGAGGTAGGCAAGGTGCGTCAGTAAGCTTAAGTTTTCTTTCTCAATTTGTTCTTTCCAAAGTGCCAGCTTTTACGGCACCATCTTCTAGAACGATTCCTAATTTCAGTCACAGACTGGAGACAGCTGAAATGGATGAGATTATAATGAAACATTTCAGAAAGTTCTTTCCTTTAAAAATAAATTATATACCAATATATCTTTGGACAACTCTTTTATCTGTTGCTACCTCCACTTTCACTTTCTTCTACTTTTCTTCACATTGAATTCTTCAAAGTTTGGCGAATATAAGTTTAAACATAATTCTTGCAAGTGCTGGTATTAGATGTTTAAACAATTTTAATAGTTGTACATATAGATATAGGCATACATGCATACACATATATGCGAAAATGCATATATACAGACAGACAGACACATACACATATACATATGTACATTCATATATACATGTATACATACATGTGCATATGTATATATATATACATACATATACATTTGGTGATACAGATAGGAAAAATACACACATCTATACACACTCCCACTTACACACACACACACACACACCACATATGATCTGTATTATTAATCGGAAAAAGTTTCAAAGGAAACTCTCTGTCCATGCGTTACTCTGTAACTTCTGTTGTTTATTAGTAATATGTGTGTGTGTGTGTGTGTGTGTGTGTGTGTGTGTGTAGCTATAAACACGCGCACAAACGCACATGCACACATATATATACGGACATGTATACATGTGTATTTGTGATATGTGTATATGTGATCTGATCAATAAGTATCCGGACTGTTGCCATAGTAACGAAGCTAAAGAACGGAGAGTGAAGCCGCATAGCACAAATTTGTCTTAAACTCTGCTACGCATGTGCACTAAGTTTTAACGTTCTAGCCCACTTCCGCTGTTTACAGTAGTGTTTGGAAGGAACGTGTGTAGCGTGTGATCGTCGTCTTGGCCAAGACAGAGAAAGTTGAGCAGATAATCTACGTCAAATTTTGCCAAAAGCTTGGCGATACCTGCTCTGAGGCCTACACGAAGTTTTTCAAAATGTTTTCATCGTTCTCAATACAAACAAAGCAATCTTATGCAACTGAAACCCGAGTGTCTTTGTGGATATCTGCACATTCTCTGATAACTCGAAGATGGTGATTCGATTATTTCCCCTCACAGCTGCACTTACATCTGCGATGTCTTTCTCAGTTCTGCTGGCTGCGGGTCTCCCAGAACGTTCGTCAATATCGACATTTTATCGAGCATCTTGGGAACATCTGAAACACTCGTACACTTGTGCGCGGCTCATATACTCCTCTCCATACACTTTCTGCAACTTTGCGCAGACATCTATGTAGGTATCACCATGAGAGCTTTCTTTGTCGTGTCAATGCGACGATCACACGCTACACACGTTCCTTCCAAGTACTGCTGTAAACAGCGGAAGTGAACTAGAACGTTAACGCTCAATGCACATGCACAGCAGAGTTCAAGGTCAATTTTGCCAAGCAGCTTCACCCTGTATGCTTTAGCTTCGTTAATATGGCAACAGTCATGATACTTATTGATCAGACCTTGTATATATATATGTATATATATGCACACGCCGAGCTTCTCTTACTTTCCATCTACCAATTTCGCTAATTCACTCACAAGGCTTTGGTCGGCCCGAGGTTTTAGTAAAAGACATGTCGATGGTGCCACGCAGTGGGCTTGAACCTGGAACAGCTTAGCTGAGAATCAAGCTTCCTATCATAGAGCCTCGCCTGCGCTAATATATATTTTCTTATTAGTAATCGGCAGAAGTCACACATGCAAAAGGCTATCTCGTAGAATGTTTGGTACGCCCGGCGAAATGCTTAGCGGCATTTCGTCCGCACTTATGTTCTGAATTCAAATTCCATCCATCCAATCAGAGTTCAGCTAGGGATCGGGATCAGTGTTGTTGACTAACCTCACCTCCATTAAGTATTACTTTTCTTGATCTTCATGAATGTTTTCTTGTCTCTGAGTAAATTACTTACATTTGTATTATATTTATCTCTATCCATGATAACAAATTACTTTTGTCACCCTTACTGATATTTGTGTTGATGTCTTTAAAATTGTGAGATGCTTTTAACATTTATTTTATTTACCATATGTTTGTTGTTTTGTAAGATTTTATTATATCCTCTGCGGAGCTTGTTTTTGTTTTGGTCTTTTAAGTTTTTTAGCTTTCGGGTGTTTTAGCTTTCAAGGATTTTTTTTGGCTTTCAGCTTGATCTCAACATTTTTCTTCATTTGGTTGTTTTTAGGTTGTAGCTATAAGGTTTTACCTGATCTAATCGTTTGCATTTATATGTGTGTGTATGATTGTGTTTGTGCATATGTGTGTATGCATAACTATGTCTCTCTCTCTCTGTATATATATATATGCACATATATATATATATATATATGTGTGTATGCGTGTGTGTATAATATATATA
>NC_068997.1:2079706-2082723 GCF_001194135.2 Octopus bimaculoides
ACGACGGGTTTCTTTTCAAAATCCACTCACAAGGCTTTGGTCGGCTCGAGGCTATAATAGAAGACTTGCCCAATGTGGACCCGGACCCATATATCCGTGTGGGCATCTCTGGATTTTACCGAAGGCCATTTCTGTATATCTTATCTTTTACTTGTGTCTGTTATCAGACTGCGGTCTTGCTGGGGTTCGGCCTTGAAGAATTTTTAGTCAAATGAATGAATCGACCCCAGTTCTTATAGTTTTTCTTTTTCTTTTCAATCCTAGTACTTATTCTATCGGTCTGTTTTGCTGAACCATGTATACAGTTCTATCAATTACATTTGGGGTTATATTTCAAAAGTCTTCGTTTTATATATATACCTAACGAAAAACTGTGGAAAATATGTAAGATAAAAGTGTAACACTTTCAGCTGTATTTTTTATGCATTCATTCATAGATCTTCTTACTATTGTTTCATTATGTTAAACCTTTCGACTGTGCTTGCGATTTGAATTCACAAAAGCAGAATAATACAGACTTTCTCTCTTTTCCCCTCTTTTTATCTATTTCTCTTTCTGCTTCCTTCCGGTTTCCCCTTTCTATTTTTTTTTCACTTAATTCACCATTTCCGTTGCTTCCTTTCTCTCTCCTCCCACCGCTTCTCTTTCTATGCTATATCTTTCTCCATTCCAGATATTACTTCTCTTGCGTAACACGCACTAAATCAGACAGATCGCAGGAACGCGTAGAATAATATTATAGGTGTTAGGAAAGGATTATAACACTGGTAAATACACCGTATAACGTTACTTAGATAGTGTGTAGGGTTAGAGAGCATAATGAAATTGTAAAAAAATGATTATATAACTATTAAGGGATCAAATAAAATGAAAATTTAAAAAAATTAGCATTTGTAAATAATGCAGAGTAAGCTAACGTATTTATTTACGGTTATGTAGTTTGGTTTGAAATGTTTGTACGTTTCAGAGATCCTGTGTATGCAAAGTGAGATTTGTTCATGTTTGTTTAGAAGGGGAAACGAGGCAAGGAGTACTTCGAGGAAGAATGTAGAGGGTGAGTAGTTGCCGGAGAAAGAGTATAAGGAAGAAAGTGGAGCGAAGGATAAGATGTAAGAGGAGAAAGAGAAGAACAAGAAAAAAAGGAGAAAAGGAGACGGGGAGAAAGAAAGAAAGAAAGGAGGTAGTAAGACAAGAAGGGGAGGATGGAAAAGGAAAGCCAGTAGATGGATAAGTAGAAGGAGAAAGGGAAAAAGGAAGAGGAGGCGGAGGTGGAGGCGTGGGAGGAGAAGGAAATTGTCGAGGTAAAGGAGAGTAGAAGTAGAAAGAATTGGAGAAGAGAGGGGAGGAGGTGGAGGAGAAGGAAGAGGAAAACCCAGCAAAGATTGGACGAGGAAAAGAATGAGGAATGAAAGAAGTGAGTAGAAGATAAGAGGAGACGGTTAAAGAGAAGGGAAAACCAATGACAGGAAATTGCATGTTTAAAAGAGGAGAATATTCGCTCAGTATTATGCTGGGAAAGATATTCAAGTATTTGAAAATTCTATAAATGTAAGCCTAACTACATATTAATAAAATTAAAAACGAAATATCTATAACGACAGATAATTAATTAACTCGATGGTCTTCTCTGTCCAAATTTACCTTATGTATTAATTAATTTTCACTCCACCTCCCACTTTTAACTTCACCAACACCTTACAGTTTTCTGTTGTCTCGATTCATTATAATTATGGCATTTTACTCGACTATTTTCAAAACATGCAATTTATATTTACAGAACTGAGAAGCATGAGAGTACCTCGTGCAGAAGATATTCTCTCCTTTTTGCTCATTCTTTCGTCACTATCTTTTCTTCTTCTTCTTCTTCTTCTTCTTCTTCTTCTTCTTCTTCTTCTTCTTCTTATTCTTCTTCTTCTTCTTCTTCTTCTTCTTCTCCTCCAACCTCTTATAATCGTCATTTACTTCTAAACTCCTCTCCACTTTCTAGAACCATACTACATGTTTGTCATATTAACCAAATACCCTCTTTCTGTCATCTATTTCCTCTACAACAGTAGATTTTCATATCTCCCGCCAATAAAATTGCATTTATAAACTATTGTTATCTCCTTTTACTAGCATTTACATACATACATTACATTTATTTTAAATCTTTACCTTTTTCTCACTCATTGGAATGCAGCTATGCTAGGGCACCGCCTTGAAGGGTTTTAGTCGAACAAATCGACACCCAAATACTTATTAATTTTTTAAAACCCTGGTACTATCGGTCTCTTTTGCCGGACGTAAACAAACAAACGCTGGTTGTCAAACAGTGGTGGGAGATAAATACGAACATAAATACACACACACACACACACACACACACACACACATATTCAACACAACGCACAGATATATTCATGTATATATATACACCAACCTTCGTTAAGTATCCGTCTACCAAATCAAGTCAAAAGGCTTTGATCAGTCAGGGGCTATTAAAGAAGACACTTGCTAAAGTTGCCAGACGGTGGGACTGAACCTAAAACCGTGGGGTTGGAAAACCTCTTAACCACACACCCACATCTATTATTTATTAAAGTTAGACTTGTCGTTCATACTCTTAGCTATTCCATAGATTTATACATTTAGAGACACACTAGAACCAAATTCTTGGATCTTACAACTATCATTCCGCTCAGATAGTGCATCAGTCTCTTTATATGCATGTTGGATGGCGAACAAGGGTGTGGAGTGGAGTGAAAGCATTTGAAGAGGCCAGGATGATGCAAGCAGGGCTCAAGAGACATTTAAGGAAAAAGGTGAAGACTGAGAAGGTGAATGACAAGGACCTTTTTGTGTGCACAGTCTGTGACAGACCATGTCTGTCCTTGGCTGGCCTCAAATCTTACCTGCGAACCCATGGAAAACAAACCTCACCCAGCTATTCTGATTATATGTCTGTGCACACGTTTGAATGTGGTGTGTGCCAGAGGGTTTGCAACTCCAATGGGGGTCTTAAAAGACATGTTAGG
>NC_068997.1:2083099-2088774 GCF_001194135.2 Octopus bimaculoides
TGTATATATGTATGCATGTATATGTGCGCGTGTACACATGTGTGCATGTGTATACATATGTGTATGTATACATGTGCGTATGTATACATGTATACATGCGTGTGCGTATGTATGTGTATTTGAGTGTGTGATTGGTGAGCGTTTATCAAATGGGTGATTCTCTGTATATGTGTGGGCGTGTGTGTGCATGTGATTGTATGCGTGTGGGTGTGTGGGCGTGTGTGTGCATGTGATTGTATGCGTGTGGGTGTGTGGGCGTGTGTGTTGGCTTTGAGTATGCACGTATTTTGCATGAATCTCTCTGTGTACGTCCAGGTATGCTTGTGTGTACAATTGTCTCTGTTTGCTTAAGTGCGTGCGCGCATGTGTATGTGAGTGTGTGTGGGGTATGTGGGTGTATGTGTGTGAATTCGGGTGTGGGTGGGTGTGATTTATTTGAAGTTATGTTCTTAGAAATAACAGCGATCACAGGAACAAAAACTATAATAGAAAGAACTAGAATTACAACAACGGCGACAACAATGACAACTTGCTGCTAATAATAATAATAGTAGCAGCAGCAGCAGCAGTAGTAGTAGTAGTAGTAGTAGTAGTAGTAGTAGTAGTAGTAGTAGTAGTAACAACAACTATAACAACAACAGCAGCAGCAACAACAACAACAGCAATAAAAACAAAACAAACAAACGAGTAGAAATTACGATTGAATGAAGATTATGATAACTAGGATTATGGTTTACATTAGTTAATATGAGAGTAAAGAAATGTCTTTGAAGTTTCCGGTAGATATTGGTAATGGAATTCTAATTAAGCCGAGAAAGGAAGCAAGGAAGAATAGGAAACTCTTATATGATATGGTTCATATATTTTTCAACCATTTCAAGATCGTTGTAGTCAGATCTTAACACAATGCTACATATCTCCACATTTATATAATTTTATCGCGTGCGTTTATATATATGTATGTATGTGTGTATATGAGTGTATACATATGTATATGTGTCTGCATGTGTAAGTATATCTGTGTGTGCGTGTATGTATGTCTATATAAATATATGAATGTATCTATGTGTATATGTGATGTGTGTGTATATATATATATATATATATATATGTGTGTGTGTGTGTGTGTGTGTGTGTGTGTGTGTGTGTGTATTTATCTTGTTGTTTCAGGTGATATTTTAAAGAACAGAACTCCATTCGTCAGTGTTGTTTCGTGTCAACACTATTTCCATGAAGATACACATCATGTAACAATACATAATACAACCAACAACACGTCAAAGATGTACAACTTGTATCACAACATAAAACACGTACACACATCTACAAGGTACGAGGAAACATCTATTTCCTCACAACGTACAAGAGGAAGCTATACAACATCTAATAAGCAAATATCAGAAAAACCAATTACAACAAAATTTTCCCAACCGGCAACACGATATACAACAATGCAATTGGCATTACTATAAGGCTAAGGAAAACCCTTACAGCATAACATCTCAAGACAAAATGTGCAACACAAAACGTCACAAGATATCACCACATTGAACAAAACAAATACATAGTTTAAGTAAGTAGGACTTACTACAAAACAAGGTAGAAGACAAGAGGTGAGATATTACACGAGGCGGCAATGATTTGGCACACAACATATAATGATGGAGAACGTAAGAATTGCAGAGAAAACGACACAAGCGACAACTCAACAGATTATAGAATGAAAGGCTATAACTTATATAAAGCGTACTCACAACGCACACACTGACGCATATACATGCAGACACACTCACGCGCACGCATGCACACACATTCACGCACACTCATATACACGCAGACTAACACACAAAGTCCACTTTAGTGGTCATTCCTCTTAATTTTGTATGTAATATCATTTTTCATCTTCGGATTTTTTAAATATGCTAAGCCACTGGTTTAATTGATTAATATTAATTTCTACACTCATTATTTAATTTTATATATACATATATACACAAACACACACAAGGTCTGCTCAATAAGTATCCGGACTGTTGCCATATTAACGAAGCTAAAGCTCGCAGGGTGAAGCCACTTGACAAAATTGGCCTTGAACTCGTCTGTGCATGCGCACTTAGTTTTAACGTTCTAGCTCACTTCCGCTCTTTACAGCAGAACTTCGTAGGAAGGTGTGTAACGTGTGATCGCCGCATTGTCCATGACAGAGAAAATTGTCATGGCGATACCTGCTCAGAGGCCTACACAATGTTTCAGAAAGTGTATGGAGAGGAGTGTACTAGTCACACTCAAGTGTACGAGTGTTTCAGATGTTTCCAAGATGGCCGAAAAAATGTCGATACTGACGAACGTTCTGGAAGACCCGCAACCAGCACAACTGAGAAAAACATCGCAGATGTGCATGTAGCTGTGAGGGGAAATTGTCGAATCATCATTCGTAAGTTATAAAAGGATGTGCAGATTAGCTACGGTTCAGTTCAGTCCATTATCACTGAAGATTTTGGTATGAGATGCATGTCTGCCAAGTTTGTGCCAAAACTGTTTTCAGCTGACCAAGAAGACACTCGGGTTTCAGTTGCACAAGATCTCTTTGATTGTGTTGAGAACGATGAAAACTTTTTGAAACCTTTACGTGGGCCTCTGAGCAGGTATCCCCAAACTTTTGGCGAAATCTGATGCCGATTCTCTGTTCGACTTTCTCTGTCATGCCCAATGCGACGATCACACGCTACACGCCTTCCTTGCAAGCACTGCTGTAAACAGCAGAAGTGAGCTCGAACTTCAAAAAATAGTGCAAATGCACAGCAGAGTTCAAGGTCAATCTTCACCAATCGGCTTCACCCTGCGTGATTTAGCTTCGTTACTATGAAACATCTCGATACTTATTGATCAGATCACGTATATAGTATGAATACGCGCGCGCACGCACGTACGCGCACGCGCACACGCACACACACACACACACACACACACACAAAACAGAAGAGCGTAGGGTCAAAACATCAAAAACTTCCATTTTTCCTGCGTGTCAAATTCATACATCTTGTTTGTTGTTTCCTCACGTATCTGTTGAACAACTTTGAACCATATATATACATATACAGTATAAATCATACAATACACATATACACATTTACATGCCTTATATACAACGCATACACAACACGACACATACATGTAACATCAGAGGACACACATCATTCACATCACGTACTTAAACCCATACACAACACCTATACCATAGAAAACACTTACACGCACAATGCATATCACGTAAACAAGTCAAAATATCATATATTTATGCAAATATCATGTACAAAACACGCATATACGTATAACATCAACAACACCCACATGCATATACACACATGCACACACATACGCAATTGATATGGCAAATTTAGAGCAATGAAAAACAGGAAAACAGTGTCTGTTGAAGTATTGTGAACGGAAGGTGACACCGACAACAGCATCAATGTTTGCGTGTGTTGTACATGGCATAGGTATGTGCTGTGCATGGTGTTTATATGTGTCGTAAACGCTGTATATATGGGTTGTGTATGTGTTTTGTATGGTATAGGGGTTGTTGAAAATTCCGTGTCTTTAAACGTATCGTGAGAGGCCTGGTTGAAAGCCCAGCCTTCCGACTGCTTTTACATGTCATAGAAAACTGGAAGACCGCTGAAATAAGTGTGTGAATCTGAGAGGGAAACATGTTGCATTGTTGAATGAAATCATATTTAACTGATCCTCCTGTATTTTCTTTTACTCAAAGCCTGGACCTTTTCAGTGCCTCCTCGTGTATGTATGTATGTATGTATGTATGTATGAACGTACGTACCTACGTGCGTATGTATGTATGTATGTATGTACGTACGTACGTATGTATGTATGTATGTATGTATGTATGTATGTATGTGCGTTTGTGTGTGTGTGTGTGCGTGTGTGTGCGTGTGTGTGTGTGTGTGTGTGTGCTGTGTATGGTTTATGCATTGTGCTGCGTCTGGTGTATATACGTGTTGTGTATGTGTATATACATGTATATACATGTATGGTATGTGCTGTGTACGGTGTATGTATGTGTTGCATATAGTGTATTTATGATGTGTGCATACGTGGTGTAACGCTAACCACATGACATCACAAAGTAAACTTTATAAACAATTTCTAAAGGCGACATTAGTCCCTGGTGCTGCGATATCGGTAAAGAACATCTCCTTCACAACACTTTACTCCCTTTTTAACGATAACAAACGAAACTGAACCCTAAATCTATCACATAAGTAGAGAACATCCCCTTACAACACAAAGCTCCTTAACCAGGAAGAGAAACATTGGCTCCTCGTGCTATGGCAGAGGTAGAAAACATCCCCTTTTCAGCATAACTCTCTAATCAGCAATACAATGCAAACTGAGAAAGCTCCCTTTACGATATAAGTCCGCCATGAGCGATAACAGCCTAGACATGCCCCTTTACAACATACAACTCTTAAATCTGCGATAACAACTCAAACTGGACGCTAAATTTATAACAGAAATAGAGAGCATGCCCTTTACAACACATAGGTCTCTAATCAACAATTAAATAACCACTTTAAATCAAACACCTTCCTAATCAGCGATAATGACCCAAACTGTGCCCTGGAGCGATGACAGTTATAACGCACAACTTCTCAATTAGAAACCGAACACATTGGCCCCTGGAGTTACGACAGAGAGAGTGAACACCCACTTTAAAATAACACAATCAACGATAATGGCCCAAACTGGGCCCTGAAGCGATGACAGAGATAGGGAACGTTGGCTTTTGCAAAGAACAACTTCCTAATCAGCATCCGAACACATTGTACAATATAAAGCAGTTATATAAAATTTATTTCACTAAACAGAACATTCAATTAAACAGAAATAAATAAATTTTAGTTAATTTCTCTCTAACGCGCGTTTATAACTTATTACTTCGCATAATATGCTCGGTGAAGGTTAAAAACGATTAAGTCTTAAGAAAGTTTTCATTAGAATAATTTGAAAAGACGGTGAAAGAACACTATTAATCGTTCGTGAATTCTGCTGTGTAAAGAAATATTTGCGGACATTCTGTTAGAGAAAATATGTTTTAAAAATATTATGAAACTGTTAAAAATCCAATGCGTGCAAGCAGAAAATATATTTGGACAAAACTTATTACACTGGCAGGAATTAACGGAAAGTTCTGAGAAAGAGAAGAAAAAAAAGAAAAAGACTACATTATTCATCAGCTTAATTCTATAAAGTAATTACAGAAAAGAAAAGAAAATATAAAAAGGAAAACAGTTAAGAAATAAACGACTCTATGATCCGGAAGATATTCTGTAATTCACGCTAAAATAAATGTGAAAAAGAAACTGCAGTTTAAGAAAAATTCCAAGTTTCTATTTAAATATGCATGCAATTAAGTGAGAGCTTATCAATGTGCTCGCTTGTGGCTTCCCATACCTGTGTGAGTTGTATGAGTGTGCGTGTGTATATGTGTGAGCGTGTGTGTGTGTGTTTGAGTTTGTGTGTAAAATATGTGTGTGTACGTAAATACTCTTGTATGTATATGTATGCATTGCATATATATGTGTGTGCATGTATGTATGTATGTATGTATGTATGTTTAGGTATGCGGGTATGAGCGAGTATAATATATATGTATA
>NC_068997.1:2088884-2089177 GCF_001194135.2 Octopus bimaculoides
TAATAATAATAATAATAATAATAATAATAATAATTATAATAATAATAGAGTGGCTAGCAAGCTTAACCAAAATAGGTAAAATATGTATAAAAATTAGGGTACATTTGGTATAGATAGATAGATAGACATATTTATGTACGCATATATACATGCATACATACATACATACATATATGTATATGTATGTATATTTACGTACATAAATATATCTATGTATCTATACTAAATGTACCCTAATCTTTACATATATTTTGCCTAATTTGGTTAAGCTTGCTGGCTAATTTATTATTATT
>NC_068997.1:2089713-2091165 GCF_001194135.2 Octopus bimaculoides
TTGAATTTAGGACGTTTATATTACCTATGAGGTTTCTATATTTTTCAGCAAGAGTGTAGTTAGGTCTTCAAGGAGTGGTACAAACCTAGCAATATGTCTTTTATAATGTAAACAAAATTTCCATTCAAATGGCAATTACCGGACGATTTTCTGTTCGAGTCTAAGCGTCTGAACTCGTAGTGGAAACGCGACGTACGTCGCAAAGAGGCAGACGAATATTGGATAAATTTCATAATTGAAAAATTTACTATATTTTGCACATACGAGTATATCACACTGTATATGGGCTCACGGGCACAATTGCGCCCGCGGGCAGAGGTTTCCCTACCCCTGGACTATGAATTGTCCTACAATCCTTATTTGGACCGAAAACTCTGCACAGGCATTACTGACCTCAGCTCGGTATGCGGTCCCTTTTTTTCCTTATATATATAATTTTTATATTTTTAGTATATATGTATCTGTATTTTTTAGTATATATTTATTTATTTTTAGTATATATTTATTTCCTATTTATTTGGAAGTCCTGCGGCGATGGGCAGGTGGCGAAGCATGCTGACCTGACGGGTTGGAAGCATGTAGTCAGCGACCTGCACGTAGGCGGCCCATGCTAGATATATTCTAAAATAAGAGTTAAATTAATTCCAAAGCCGCTAAAGTACTATACTTAATGACTGACAAAGGGAGATAAGTCCCCAGCGTATATAGCCGTATCGCGATTTCGAATTTTGATGTAGACCACCTTAATTCTCATTTGCGGCTCATAACGCCTAGGGTTAAACTCCTAGGGTTAACTCCTTTTGTCAGTCTTATGAGAAAACCGTTGAAAGCATGTGATGATTTTCAAAATTGTAAAAGAGTAAACAACAAATTAAAATGGAGGCTTATTAGTAATTAGATCCCAAAGACAAAATTAATAGAAGTCACTGACAAAGGGACTTACCTCCTTTTGTCAGTCATTATGTATCGTGCTTTGGTGGCTTTGGAGTTAATTTAACTTTTGTTTTCGCATAAGCGGTGCTAGATAGCACCCTCCGTCAATTTTGCAACCTCTGTTTATTTGCCTTTAGATTCTAATTGCTAATAAGCCACACTTTTAATTTATTGTTTACACTTTTACAATTTTGAAAATCAGCAAATACTTTCAACGGTTTTCCTTATAAGACTGACAAAAGAAGCTGAGTTTAACCCTAGGCGTTAAGAGGCACTGATGAGAATTAAGGTAGTCTACATCAAAATTCGAAATCGCGATACGACTATATACACTGAGGACCTACTTCCCTTTGACAGT
The DNA here is from genome assembly GCF_001194135.2 of Octopus bimaculoides. Classification (NCBI taxonomy): domain Eukaryota; kingdom Metazoa; phylum Mollusca; class Cephalopoda; order Octopoda; family Octopodidae; genus Octopus; species Octopus bimaculoides. The sequence continues at coordinate 2,091,005 of NC_068997.1, forward strand.
GATTAATTATAGTGCTTTAGTAGCTTTGGAGTTAATTTAACGCTTATTTTAGCATAAGCGGTGCTAGTCAGCACCTTCCATCACTTTTGTGACCTCTATCAATTTTGCCTTAATATATATATATATATATATATATATATATATATATATATATATATATA
>NC_068997.1:2092041-2092280 GCF_001194135.2 Octopus bimaculoides
ATATATATATGGCCGCAGTCAAATGACTGAAACAAGTAAAAGAATATATATATATATATATACATACATACATATATATATGTTTATTTCTCTATACGTTTGCCTATTAGTATCGCAGTCCACCTCCTCCCAACCTCTGTTTCACTCTCTTTGTCTGTCTGAACTGTCTATCTGTCTCTCTCTTTCTCGGTCTCTGTCTGTCTCTCTCTCTCTCTCTCTCTCTCTCTCTCTCTCTCTCT
>NC_068997.1:2092290-2095081 GCF_001194135.2 Octopus bimaculoides
TCTCTCTCTCTCTCTCTCTCTCTCTCTCTCTCTCTGTCCCCCTCTCTCTCATATTTCCATAATTTTTTAACAAGATTCTAAAATATTAACTTGAACCAATATTTCAAAATACTTCCAGAAAACTAATAAACTCATCTTATTTTAACTGTAATTACCATTCTCGAAAAACTTTCTATGGTTTTCGTTTTATATTTATGTATATGTATATATACACACATATATATATGTGTGTGTGTGTGTGTGTGTGTGTGTACGTACACACACATATGTATGTTTGTATGTGCATGGGAAAACGAGGGACAGGCAGAGAGTGAAAGAAAAGCTCTGTGTATACGTCCATCTTACTCTCATATTTTTATATGTACAACCATTGCCAATTCTCCGCTTCCACCACAGTGCTGGGTCTGTGTTTTAATATCCTGTCTTATTTATTTTAAGCCTTTCGTAAAAAGCTTTGCAATTTCGAATTTCTCTCTCTCTCTCTCTCTCTCTCTCTCTCTCTCTCTCTCTCTCTCTCTCTCTCTCTCTCTCTCTCTCTCGATCTTTATATATGCTACTATATATTTCTTTTTGCCCCTGCCGTGTTCTTTCTCTGCCCAAATTCCTGGTACAGGCACCATATTGACTAATTTTAATCCAAACCAAACTTCTTGCATGCGAGATTAAATGACAGCCAGGAACAAATGTAATCTTGTATGCTATAATTTTCTACATATTATATTTCTATCACCATTGTCAGAGTGGATTGCCACAGTTTGATCTAATTAACAAATAAGATTCTCAGAACCAAATTTCCATCACATCGGATGAGCTTCCAGACCCATCAGTATTATTCCTCCGTATTAGTGACTATCAAAAGATATAGATTCATGTTCCTTGTTGTGACAGAAATTCACTTTGCATGAAAGAGCAACTAATACCCCAATTGCTTTATATTGTCATTTGTCAAATAGGACCCAAACAATTAAAGATGGTTCTCCCTCTAGAGTCACAGAGAATGGCAGCTTCAAAGCCTTGGTTTGACATTAAGAATACGACAACAGATAGATGATCCCCTTCCTCTGATAGAGAGAGTTAATGTATAACATCGATTTACTGCAATTCCGTAAATCCATCGTATATGACTGTAAGTGATCAGGGAGTTTTATCTTGTGATATTAGCTCTGACGAAGCAAAACATCCTCAATGAAGTCATCCAATTTCAGAGTGCACTTCATATCCACTAGGAAACTGACGAACGGGTAAACTTTATGTGAAGAATTGTTACACAGCCAGCACAAAACTTGTGAGGACACATTACTTCAGCTATTTCTCTCGCTATGCCAGCATGATTCCTTTGCAAAAAAAATATTGGTCTACCGTTACTCACCGTGACACTATATTTTCAAGATATCTGAATAGCAAACGTAAGTCTGTGTCACCTAGGGAGAGAGAGAGAGAGAGAGAGAGAGAGAGATAGAGAGAGAGAGACAGAGAGACAGAGAGAGAGACAGAGAGACAGAGAGAGAGAGAGTGAGAGAGAGAGACAGACAGACAGACAGACAGACAGACAGGTTCTTTATATTTACATTTTAGCAGAATGATGCCGTATGAGATACGACATAGTTTCTGCATCGCAAACAGCCGAGAGTCTTAGAGTTCCTTTTGTCATGCTATTAAAGTGCTGTGAACGATTCAACTCTCCTTAGCCCTCACTAATTATTGAGACGACCTTACCGAAGATACCAAGCATCAAACTAAACAGATGCGTGAAAATAGGATACACGGCAGTCCGTATCATCAAGATTAAGTCTTCTTTCGATTCTTCAGAGTATAATTGGTGTACAAATTTTCCATTTCTACACAGTTCTTTGCATTTTTATTGAAATCTACACGGTATTTTGTGTTTTAGGGGTTGACTGAAATGAAGCTTAAGAATATAAATGGCTAAGAATTTTGAAGTTTGGTTGGTCACTTTCAACTTAACAACACTGAACTCAATAATCCAGCAATAGAAACTTTTAAAGTTTATCGTGTCAACATGCATTTCTTGCATGTTGACACAATGAATAAGCTGGTAAAATCGTCAGCACATTCGGAACTCAAATTTCCCTGAGGTCGACTTTGCCTTTCATCCTTTCGGGATCCGATAAAATAAGTATCAGTTGAACACTCAGATTGTTGTAATCGACTTACCCACTCCCTTGAAATTGCTGGCTTTGTACCAAAATGTGAAACCATTGTTGACACAATAATATCAAATGTCAATGACAATGGACCTAAACTCACTGAAGACCAAAACTAGCCTCTTCAATAAACTTCGATAGGGTTTAGTAACTGGAAGCTGGCATTGGCTTCGTAGTTGCATATGTTGGAATTGGTAAAGCGTTCTTGATCTATTTACTGCATTCCAAAGACTGTCAACATACAGACAGTGACAGCACGTGCTTCTTCAGACATTACTGCCGCATTCCCAGCAGGATACCATGCAGCATACTCTACATTTCAAAATTCGATAATGGTCTACCGTCTGAGGGAGAACTTCCCTCACTTACTGCCACCGATCTCTGAAACCACGAAAATGATTGTGATGGCTGCCCTGTCACTTCTTGTTCTCGAATAAAAAATATAAGAAAAGTAAACAATCAAATAAATATCATCTGATGATAGTTTTAAAAACAGGAGAGATGGAAAATGTCAAATATCAAATCAAAAGGGAAACTACACATACACACATATATAAGAATATGTACATGTATATAGATACATATATATAAATAAATAAATAAATATATATATATATATATATATA
>NC_068997.1:2099537-2102657 GCF_001194135.2 Octopus bimaculoides
ACGTTCATTAGTGGTTCCTGGGTCAAACGCATCGTTGATATCGCGAGCTGTTTCAGCAGCTTTTTGGCCTAGCTTGAACTGGAATAAGAAAATTGTGCGAATTTGCTTTTTGTCCATGTCGTACTCAACGTTCTGGAAAAAAATGGACTAATAATTCAAAAAGAAAAAAAGTGTAACACGATTAGATAGAGCGAACAACGGGCTTTAAAATGATATATAAAGTCAATGTAATTTAATGAAAATTAATTTGAAAACACATCATTTAAAATCAAAATTAAAAATTCCGCAAGAACTTTCTTGACAACCTAATATCAGCTGATTCTTGAGCCCTTTTGCTCTGTCATTCCACCATTCCTGTTTAATTTTTCTTAGAGCAGTCTGCACTTTCCCTTTCAGCCTTCTGTAAGCTTCGTTTGAGTTGAGATTCAAAGACTGAGGAAGAAGTGTATTGCCTAAGTTTTGTTTTCCTAAAAGTAGATCATGAACGTCTGCTGATCTATCTGAGAATCAGTCACTAGACTTAAGTGATCTAAATCCCACTGACGAACTTGCAGCCTGTAATACATTTGCTTGAAATTTTCCCATAGATTGTTTGGGTCAAGATTAATATTTTCTATAGCATCTTGGAATCTTTGCAAGTTGCTCGATAATTTAAAGTTTGCAAAATTTAACTTTTTGAATACCTTAGGACCAGACTGTCGATTTTTAGGCATTATTGAAAAATTTTTTTTTTCCACGTACTAGACGACGGTCAGTCTAGCTCTCTGCTCCTCACATGGCCCGAACGCTAGAAACGTCTTTCATATCACGTTTTCTGATCAAAATGAGATGCCAGTGCTTAGATCTTGGGTACATCCAGGTGGTTTTATACTTATTTTTCTGCTTAAACAGTGTTGGAAACAACGAGATTATTCTCAGTGCAAAACATCAAAAGAACTACTCCATTTTTATTATATTTTCCAATCCCATGTTGACCTAAAACAGGCCATTGCATTGAAATCTCCCAACATCACCAGCTTATCAGAAATTGATACTTTTCTCAATACTTGTGCTAGATAATCATAAAATTATCCTACAGTTTCATCAGAATGGGACATTGTTGGTTCATAAATACTGACAACGGTAAGAAACCTACCTTTTGTCAGTTTAACACGGCATGACATGGTTCGTTCAGATATACCACTTGGAAACTCTGCAATGGAGGATACTAATGTATTCTTGAGAGCAAACCCAATACCAGATTTTCAACGCTGACCCTTAGGTAGGCCTCTGCAAAAGATAGTATATCCATAAGTAGGTTAATTTACTTGACCCTCATCAGAGAGACGAGTTTCAGAGAGCGCAACTATACCAAGGGAATATTTCTTAAGTTCACATGCAATAAGTGCACTACGCCTTTCTGGCCTCTTGTTGGAATTATCCTGAAGAAGTGTGCACACATTCCAATACCCGAAATTCAAAGGATGCTTATTTTTACTTTTTCTTGAAGATTATTTGACCACAAAATATCTATAGATATGTATCTAACTTTTTTCTTATATGTATATATATGTATATACATATTATTTATATTTAAATCTTACTTAATTTATGTTTTTAAATTGCATATCTTTAATATTTTTTATATTTATTTGTATTATTTATATTTAATTCTTATTTATATTTGCAAATCACATATCCTACGTTTTTTTCTTTTTATGTATGAATGAGCTATTCCGCGTTGGTCAACGGAGTGATATTTGATCCCTTTATAGAGTGTTCGAGTGTAAGGTCGCTCTTGAGTGCTACTGGTAACATGTAATCCAGTACAACCTGTCGCATGTTCGGGTCGTCGGCGACTAAACTGGCAACCTCACCAGGCTTGCTTGGTGAGGAGGGTGTTGTTGGACACCCTGCGGGATGAAAAATAAGACCCGTCAAAGAGCGGAGGAACTCGTGAGCCATCCAACAAAATATCTGTAAATATGTACGTACATACATACATACATAGTTACTCTCCCTACGACACATTCCTCAAAACATAATCTGTTTTATTATCATCTAATAATACATTCCAGAACGTCAGAATACACTGTTGCTAGAAGAAAGCCTTTGATTATAGAAGACCTGGAAAGAGAAACGGAATCGTTAATTTTTATCAGCTAATGAAAAAAAAACATACAATTTTATATCACCTGAAAGGTCGTGTGAAACGTGAAACTGAATAACGAGCGAGAAAATAGTGTTTATACATTATAAAATCGATTGTGTTAGAGCAGACTGTTAGACTAAATTTAAAGAGTCAACACTTACATAGATATAATGTAAAGTTACAGAGTCTGTAGCAAAACTTGAATGACATATAAATATAGGAGATAGCGAAAGAATAACTTCCAGTTAATGATACTAGTAAACGGATATGGTCTAATTTACATGAGAAATGATGATACAGTGTGGTTTATATTACACTATATTATATTGCACTAATTATACTAAACTAATTACACTAATACTTTCTTTAGTAATGGACAAAGAAATCCGTCACCTAATGTTTGTCAAAACATACGGTAATGGAAGGGAAATTTTATTTCTTTACTCGTCAAATACTGTGGTCGAAATCATCCTCCTGAAATTGCTGCCCAGGTACCTAAATCGTAATCACCACCAGGACCACCACCAGAACCACTACCACCACCACTACCACCACCATTACCACCACCATGATCATCATGATCATCATCATTGCCATCATCATTATTATTATGACAACGGTAATAATGATGACAATGATGATGGTGGTGGTGGTCACGATTTAGGTCCCTGGCCAGCAATTTCAGGAGGATGGTGTTAGCCGAGGTCATCGTCCACAGCATGCGCAAGATACTCGTTGTTTTTGTCTCTGAATAGCTATATAAGCACATATTGTATTACTATTCTAATGCTTCCATGATAAATGTTTGGTGTTCTGTTTGAAGACATTGGAATCAGATTTAGAACGATTTCGTTCTGGAATATCGCTTATATATTCTATTATTCTGTTATTCTGTAATAAATAACACATTCAGATTATTCTCGGTCTCTGACAAACTTTATAATACAATGAATATATTCTATATTCTTCATATAATATAATATATATAT
>NC_068997.1:2103100-2104085 GCF_001194135.2 Octopus bimaculoides
TAATTTTGATGTTACGCTTAGTTGTTCGATTGGCAGTTTGTATTTGTTCCTGTAATATGTATGTATGCATGTATGTTTGTATATATATGTATGTGTGTATGTATGTATGTACGTGTGTATGTATATATTATGTATGTATTGCTAAATGCATAGATAGATAGACAAATACAAATATATAATTATATATGGACATATGTATCTATATGCACACACATGCATACACACATAACTATATACCATCAAATTGTGTATATATATATATATATATATATATATGAATGTATACAATTTCATTTATCTATGTGTGTGTCTGTGTAAAAAGATGCATTCATGTATCTATATCTATGTATGCAAACTATATATGCGTATACGTGTGTGGGGAACAATCTCTGTACACATACCCTATATGTATGCATCCATACATCTTTATATACATATATGCTTATATACATGCCTAAACATTTACATATACACGTGCATATACACACCCACCTACCCCACCCCTCACACATATATATTTTGATAGATAGATATACATAAGTGTGTGTATGTATGTGTGCATGTGTGTATCCAATCGAATCTACTAGTTATTATATAACATAACCATTATATGTCAATTGCCCTGATATTTCAGAAATCTCCATAATTTGCCTGCAAGAATCAATCAATTTAATAAACTGGAATTGGTTTTCAGTTTTTGTTTTTAGATTTTCTGCCTTATTCCTCTAGTTTCTGTTTCCAAATTCATATTTATGCTAAATTATTGTGCAGGATTTTACCATTTTTACATATTTTTCAAGCAATGATAAAATTTTCCAAATAACAGTAAAAGAATAATAGATTTGGGTAGCAGTATTGTGGACAACGAAATATTGCTTGTACCCAACTTTTGTAGACAACCAAATATTGAACACAATATATGTATCTGTTTGTGTGTGTGTGTGTGTGTGTGTGTGTGTGTGTGTGTGTGTGTGTGTGTGTGTGT
>NC_068997.1:2104962-2105848 GCF_001194135.2 Octopus bimaculoides
CTAAATTACGCAAAAATAAAAATAACACTGACACGAAAACAAAATTACATAAAAATATCTTGAAATACTAAAGAGTAAATTTATTCAATAAAATTGCTACTGGTTTCAACCACGGCCATCAGACAACTTCGGATCTCCTGCAACTCTTCTGGACGGTCTCCTTGTTTAAGTTGGCGAATGCTGCCATAATCCTTGCCTTCAGTTCATCCTCGGTGTTACAAGGAGCATTGTTGGTCTCCCGCTCAACTGCGTTCCACACATATTAATCAAGGGGGTTGCAGTTTGAGGAGCTAGGTGACCAGATGTTAGGGGTGATGTGGTCGCAGAAATTGTCTGACAGCCATGACTGGGTTCTCCTGCTTGTGTGGCATGGTGCAGAGTCCTGCTGCCAAACATAGAGTCTTCCAGCAGCCACTGTCTTAACCCAGGGCAGTACCACCTCCCCCAGGCACTTGTTATAGTCCTCTATGTTGAGTCTGAGGCCATGTGGGAGGATGAATGGAGTCATAACGTCGCCATCGCTAGTGATCACGCCAACCATCACAATGTTGACCGGATGTTTGATTTTTATCACTTTCAGTACATGCCCTCAGACTGCACTGTAATCAAATTGACACCCAAACACTTGAAATGTTCATATTGGAGCTTTCGGCACGAATGCCAAGCAGTACAGCATGTCGGTTCTAAATTTCTGGCAGAATGAATTGCGGCATGGTACTACTTTTCTCACAAACGGTGACCAACTAACCCTACTATACTGTGTAGTCAACAAAATCAAAAACAAACAATGCGTATGCGTGAAATTAAAAATATGAAATGGTGACAATTTATCTATCGCACCTCGTGTATGTATTCACACAAATGCACACTCACGCGCATATATATA
>NC_068997.1:2106805-2111488 GCF_001194135.2 Octopus bimaculoides
TCTCCAAATCTTTCCCACTCCACTTCCCAATTCCCTGTCTGTCACTCTCTTTCCCTCACTCTTCCTCCTTTGCTCACGTGGCTCCCACGTGACCGTCGTTTATTTTTCTTTCTTTTCCTAACTTGTATTTCTTTCTTCCTGTTGCAGCTGGAAAAGGAAGACGTATTCTTGTCTGTCTCCAGCCCAAGCTTGTTTTTTCGCGTTCGCCACCACAACCCCGTTTAGGCATAGCAGCCCTTCCTGTTTGTTTTCACTGTCTTGTTTTTGTCACCAATTTTGACCCTCTGCAAAATCCTAAATTTTATTTAATTTGCTTTGCGCGCGGAACTGTTTTATCGAAGGCGTATCTTGTCGTGAAATGCGCGAAATACGGATTAGAAAAACAACCGACAACTAATGATGGGTCGTTCTTTGTTTTGCTTGTCTTGTTTTCCATTTGTTTCTTTCGTTGCTCGCAAAAAGTACATATTCCATGTCCTCGTACTTCGTATTTTTTGCTGTTTGCGTTTTGCGACGTCCTGTGTCCACATAGGCATAAGTGTATACGTATACATGTAAGCATGTACATATACGTATGTATATATGCATATATATATATGTTATTTATATTATACACACACACACACACACACGCACACACATACACACACACACACACACACACACACACATACATGGCAGAAGTAAATAAATACCCATATAATCATTAAAATTTATTTAAATCTAAAATGATACATTCAAATTATTCATTAATTTTTATATTTAATATTTAGTAGACATGCCCTTTGCATTTTTCAATGGAAGGACCCTATTAAGCATGTTACTGATCATATGACGAATATTCTCTTGTGGTATTTCCTGCCAAGTTTTATGCAGTAGTCTCAAAAGATCTGGCTTTGAAGATATTTTCTTGTTCCTTTTATGAAGTGTCCTGTCCATTATGTCTCACAGGTGTTCAATAGGGTTCACATCTGGTGACGGGTTTGGCCATGAAAGCTTTTCAATGCCATTCTCATCCAACAAATCTCGGGTAATTTTAGCCGTGTGACAAAGAGCCCCCATCTTCCATAAATAAAGAGTCTTCTTTAATCATGGCAACACTAGAGGAGAGTGGAAGGTATCCTTTCTGCAATATGGACACATATTTATCTGAGTTTATGTTTTCCTCACGCTCCACCAATTCTGATCAACCATTGCTCCAAATTGCCCCCAGACCATCACAGAATAGCTGCCGTGTTTCATTGTTGGCTGCAATCTTTTCACATCAAATTCTTGATCACAGAGACTCCAGACCAATACTCAACCACTGTCAGAAAATACAGCAAACCTGGACTCATCAGAGAATATGACAGTGTCCCAAAATGCTAGTAGCCTCTCCACCATCTCACTGACCTAATCTTTTCTCCGCTTGATGCTGGCTGGTCGAAGAAGTGGCTTCCTCCTTGCTGCTCTGCCACAATAACCAAGTTTGTGGAGATACCTGACAGCTGTTCTGGGACTGACATCAACTTGTTCTATGTCAAAAGCCTTGCAACGAGGATTATCCTCCACACTTCTCTTAACAAAGAGAAGGTTCCTGTCAGATGGCTGGTTGATCTGGGCGAAGTGATGTGGACTCCTTTCCCTCTCAGGTGAATTGCACAATCACTCTATTAACGGTAGAAAGCGGGATCCCAAGGTTTTCTGCGATTTTACGCAGAAGCCGTATTGTGGGTCAGAATTACCCACAAAACGGCCTTTTTATAAATTCAAACAATTCCAAGGCTTCCTTTGTACAGGGCATGATTAAACAGTCACATATAGAACCGTTCAAAAAGTCCCTGAATAAGGTTTATTTAAGGATGTTGAACGGAACACCCATGTTTCCAGAGGTGAATTATTCAAATCCCCCAAAACGTCTCTCAATACATACCAATATTTGAAATCATTATCTTTGTTGTTGTCGCTAGCATTCGTAATATTAAAAAAAAAATAATAACAGCGCAATTGGAAACTTTTTTTTTTATATTTCCGTTTGTTTTATTGTTCTTCACATTGAAATTCCTGCATAAAAAAAGGTAAACAATTCATATCATTAAAATTTGTTTCTGAATTTCGAGAAATTTCCCTCGTGCCGTCTTCACGCTTTACAATGGGTATTCACTTCCTTCGAATGCTAAACCACACGTGGCAAAATTTCTAAAAATGAATTTTAAATTTTTCTTTTAATTCTGTTTACTATGCATTCAGCAAATTAGTAATTTCTTCCCACTATTAATATCATGACCATCATCATCATCATCATCATCATCATCATCATCATCATCATCATCATCATCGTCATCATCATCATCATCATTATTGCTATTGTTGTAATTTTTATTGCTGTTGTTACTAATATTAATAATATAACTCATTATTATTAATTTTAATATTAATATTATTAACTCTATGTAGTTTCAAAGCTTCTTTTCAGGAAATTGATTGTAAACAAGCAAGAAAGGATACAATGATCTTGTTATGCAACAATACTAGAAACAAATTAAACAAATTCCTTGTTTTATTTTTAAATATCAGAGCAGCGTTAAATCGCGTTAATTCTATATTAAGCAAATATAACACATTGTATTTTAGCTTAAACTTTTAATAAACTTAGATTTAAAGCTAAAGCCGCCAGGGAAGGAGGTTTTTCTTTTCTTTCTCTGAGATCATTGCAATTAATGTTTGTATTCTTCATTCAGTATATCACTGCCTGCAAGTATCTCAATCTATGTTATTGATTTAGTTCAGTAATTTCGTTTTATATCTTTTATTTGTTTCGATCATTTGACTGCGGCCATGCTGGGGTACTCTCTTAAAGAATTCTTGTCGAACAAACCGATCCCAGTACTTCCTATTTTTAAGCATGGTTCTTATTCTACCGGTCTCTTTTGCCGAACCGCTAAGTCATGACGACGTAAACACGCCAACTCCGATTGTCAAGCAGTGATGAGGGACAAGCGCGCGCATGCATACACACACACACACACACACACGACGGGCTTCTTTCAGTTTCTGTCTACTGAATCCACTCACTCTACCTAGGTCGGTCCGAGGCGATAATAAAATACACTTGCTCTAGGTGCCACGCAGTGGGACTGAACCCCAAACCATATGGTTTGGAAGCAATCTTCTTACTACACACCCACGTTTATTACAAATTTATTGTTACTACATTCAATTGAAACGATTGACCATTGTTCAGCCAACAAACGGAACACTCTATCTTACTTTTCTCTTAATCTCCTGCTAATCCACTGTCATTTTATGCATCTTTCTACTGCTAATCCAGTGTCGTTCTACTACTGCATTATATGTCCTTCATCGGTTAATCTACTGCCTCTCCACCATCATAATGACTTTCCCTACTGTTATTTTACTGCCTTTTTGCTTTCATCTGATCGCATTCTACTTTGTCGCCCTTCCATCATTCTATCTTCTGTTCGCCTACTATCGCTTTGCTTCTTATTGAATTTCTTGCATTTATCCTACAAATTTACCGCCCCCTACGCTAAATCTACTGAATCACTTCTGTTACTCTCGTTAACCTTGGTTCTTCTTCTTGATCCCAATATAGACTAGTTCCAACTGCAACCGATTCCGATATTATAAAATATCCATCTTCTTCCTTTGATTTGTTCTTTTCTTTTAAATGACAGAAAACTGATTGAATCAGTCAGTTAACTGCAATTGTTGGTACTACTGTTGTTGTTGTAGTTGCTGCTGTTTCTGCTGTTTTTACTGCTACTGCTGCAGCAGGTGGAAGTCTATTCTATGTGAAACAACAGAGGATTTCTAAGGGGTTACTCGATCAACTAGAAATATCAGTCAAATCAAATCACACCTAATTCTACTAGATAATCCAGTCTTAGATACACTATGTCAGAATATAAGACAAGATGGCCATATTTGGCAAACATTTGAACATAGGTTTACTAGCTTGGAGGAAAGAACTACAACACCATCACCAACAACCAAAGCAACACTACAACACCGACAACAAATGGTCGATACTGTGAGACATTATATTATCTGTCATACGATACAGATCGTAAATTGCTAAAAATGGTGACGCACCATAGTACATGATTTACAGAATCATTTATGTTCCTTCCTTTACGACCCGAGCTCAAATTTCACTAAGTGCGAGCTGGCCTTTCATTTAATAAGCTCCCTGATAAATAGGTACCAGTGATATAATGGCGGTGGTGTTGAGCCACGTAAAAGGAAATAGTTTCTATTATACATGGAAGGAAACACGACAAGGACCCGGCAGAATCGTTGGCACACGCGACAAACTACTTAGCGGCATTTCGCCCGTTTTTACGTTCCGAGTTCAAAGGTCAACTTTGCTTTTCATCCTTTCGGGATCGGTAAAATGAGGACTAGTTGATATAATCGACTTAGTCTCTCCTCTGAAATTGCTGGCCTTGTGCCAAAATTTGAAAACAATATATAAAAAGAAAAGTTTCCTTTGTTCGTATATTCGCCATTTTAAACGTCATTATTTTGTCTTCTTCGTATTTTCAGTGTCGACTTCAACACACACACACACACACACACACACACACACACACACACACATATATATATATATATATATATATATATATATATATATACACACACATATATATATACAAATGCACATGTATATATATATGT
>NC_068997.1:2111520-2112114 GCF_001194135.2 Octopus bimaculoides
ATATATATATATATATATATATATATATACATACACATAGATTAACATAAAAACGGTCAGACACAAATATACACAGCCACGTACACACACATACACCGATAGATATACACACACTGACATTCATAGAATCAACTCTCACCGTCACCACCACCACCACACGACAACTTCAACAACATCAAGAACATCGACAACTCTTTCTATGATACTATCTTACCCCCGTAGTCATAAGCGTCATACGAACAGGGGACACTCGACAAAATAAGTAGATAATTGAACACTTTCTTTTATTAGACGGCTATGGCGAAATAGAATGCAACAAGAGCCTGCAGTTAATGTGTGCATAACAATGGCACTAAACATTTTGTTGCACACCAGTATTGTTTGCAATATTTACTGCAGGCAAAGAAGAAAGAATGAGAAAGGAGGAAAATATAAATAACTAGAAGTCCATTTCGAAATAAGGACCAGGGAAAAGAATAACGTAAACTCAATTATTGTCTGTCAGAAAGTGTAATGAATGGTTAAGACAAGTCTGGGATATACATGTATATATATAGCAGTACTTCAATGTATTCCATGCAGATTGTTCTATAT